>NW_021318595.1:2471171-2474739 GCF_001605985.2 Dendrobium catenatum
GGATGGCTTCGATTTTGAAGATCCTTCTCGGATCTTTATAAACAGAGAGAAATATATGGATAATGAGTATTTTTCTTGTTTCAATCACTCGATTGAACTCATGCAAGAGGAAAAATCATCAAATCTTGATGATTCGAAAATTTTTGGTAAGGAAAAGGTGAACCCGATTATACCTAAGAAAGTAAGTTTGCCAAAATCCTTTAAAGAAGCATTAGCTGGATCTGTTTCTAATGAAAATTCGGATTTATCTTTTTCTTCATCATCTGTTAATGGCATTCCTGCTATTATTTTTTCGGATAAGGATCTACAGAAACTTGCTGAACCGTATAAATATGCTTTAGTTGGTAAATTTGCTTTTCGTAGACCCTTGATGGAGGAAATTAGGAAATTCTTTAATGATTTGCATCTTTCTGGAATGTTTTCGGTTACACTTCTTGATGCGAGGCATGTCTTTATTAATCTCTCTAACGAATTAGATTATAGTAGAGTCTTTTTGAGGAGATCATATTTTGTTAAGAATTGCCAAATGAGACTTCTTAAATGGTCCATTGATTTTGATATTCATGCGGAATCCCCTATATGTCCTGTTTGGTTATCTTTACCGAATTTGAGAATGCATTTTTTTGATATAAAAATTCTGCAAGCTATTGGTTCTTTGTTTGGAAGGCCATTACAAGTTGATCAGGCCACGGCAAACAAGACTAGGCCCTCGGTTGCTAGAATACTAGTAGAAATCGATATTACAAAGGAGTATCCTAAAGAAATTTGGCTTGGATCTGATTCTTGTGGCTATTCTCAAAAGGTAGAATTTGATAAATTTCCTATATTTTGCTCTCATTGCAAATTACATGGTCATGATATTAATTCTTGCTTTATTTTGAATCCTGCCTTGAAAGGTATTTCTAAAAATTATTCTCCAAAAATAAATCCTATTAATTCTTCTAACAAAGAACAGATACACAACGATTCTTTAAATGATTATTTAAAGAATGTTGAAGAAGAATTAATGGAACTAAAAACTCCTAAGAATGTTAGTTCTTCTAACAAAAATATGGAGGTGGAAAGTTCTTCTTTAAAGGAGAATAATTTGGAAATAGTCATTTATGATGAAAATGTTGCCTTAAACAATGGGTTTTGTTCTGATTTTTCTTTATATCCGAATAGAAATTTGCAAATTATTACTCCTGCTAGTTCTTCTAATAATTTTTCTTCTGGTCAAAAAAAATCTCCTGTTGTTTCTTTAAATATTTCTGAAAATGTTTTGTTGAATGAAGGAAACGATTGTAACTTGAATAAATCCTCTGATTCTTTGAAAGAGGAAATATCTGTGGAAAATGGGAAAGATGATCTTGAGCTAGAAGAAGGAGAACTGGATTCTGGTTCTGTTAGTGAAACAGAATTGTTGGTGGGAAAGAATAAAATTTTTCAGACTGTTTACAATACTCGCGGTAAAAAGAATTCTGCAAAGAATTCTAAAAATTCTAAGTCTATGGCTAAATCTCATTCTTTTCATAAATAATGATCAATTTTTTAATCTGGAACGTGAGAGGGATTGGTTCTCCCTCTATAAAGAATAGAATTAGAAATCTTTGTCGGGTTCATTTTATTGAATTTATCGTTATTCTTGAGCCTATGATTAATAATTCTAAAATTAAGCATGTTGCCAGATTACTTGGTTTTGATCATTTCTTTTTTAATTCTTCTAATAAAATTTGGATGTTTTGGTCCAAAAATGTTACGTTAAATGTTATTGAGGATTTTCCTCAAGTGGTTAATATTTCTATCTCTTATTTTAATACTTTTGTTAAAGGTTCTTTAGTTTATGCCTCTTGCAACAGAATGGAGAGGAAATTACTTTATTCTCAGTTAATTTCTTTTTCTTATTCTATCAATGAACCTTGGTTTGTTGGTGGAGACTTTAATACTGTTCTCCGTGCTAGTGAAAGGAAAGGTGGTGCTTTACCTAATATTAATTCTATGGATGACTTTGGTAATATGATTAGGGATTGTAATATTGCTGATATTGGTTTTATGGGTTCTAATTTTACTTGGAGTAATAATAGATTGTGGCAAAGACTTGATAGAATTTTATTCAATCATTTATGGATTGATAAATGGCCTTTAACTTTGGTTGAACATCTTAGTAGGAGTTTATCTGATCATTGTCCTTTACTTGTGTCTATTAAAACTGATATCAGTATTAATAGTATTCCTACCTTTAGATTCCAAAATATGTGGATTCTTCATAATAATTTTAGTAATGTGGTTGAAGCTAATTGGAATGCTTGTTTGGCCCCGGATAATTCTGTGAAAGGTATGGTTAGACTATGGTTGAAATTGAAAAGGTTGAAACATTACCTTAGCTGGTGGAATAAAAATCATTTCAAAAATATTTTTACTAATATCAGAGAGATGGAAAAGGAAGTTTGTCGGCTTGAAAATCTTGTTATTTCTGATTCATCTTATTTTACTGATTTGAATTTAGCAAGAGATAATCTTGTTAAGTTTCAAGATATGGAAGAAACTTATTGGAAGCAAAAAGCGGCTTCTAAACATATTTCTGAAGGAGAAAGAAATACCAAATACTTTCATGCCTTGGTTAACAAAAAGAAATCTATCAATCATATTGATAAGATTAGAGATGAGAATGGTAATTGGATCTCTGATAATTTACTTCAAGAATCTGTTATTCAATATTTTACCAATATTTTTTGCAATGAGATTCATGTTAATAATTTAGATTATCCATTTCTTATTGATAAAACTATCTCTGTGGAAGACAATATTGCTTTAACTGCTATCCCTACTGAAAAAGAAATTTATTTTGCTGTTACTTCCATGAACCCGGAATCTACGGCTGGTATGGATGGTTATACTTCTCAATTTTTTCAAAGTTGTTGGCATATTATTAAGAAAGATTTAATTGATGCTGTTCTTGATTTTTTTAATGGTAATGCTATGCCCAAATACTTTACTTCTTCTGCCATTGTTCTTATACCTAAGAAAGATAATCCTATTAGCTGGCATGAATTCAGACCTATAAGCTTATGTACTTTTTTCAATAAATTAACTTCCAAAATCTTAACTTTAAGATTAGGTCCTTTATTGCCTAGTATAATTTCTTTAAATCAAACTGCTTTTGTTAAAGGTAGACTGATTTCTGATAATATCCTGCTTGCTCAGGAAATGGTGAATGATCTTAATCTTAAAAATAGAGGAGGTAACATGTTTTTTAAGCTTGACATTTCTAAAGCCTATGATAACATATCTTGGAAGTTTCTTTATAATGTACTTGCTTTATTTGGTTTTTCTGATCACTTTATAAGGCTGATTAAAAATTCGGTGGAGAATGTTTGGTTTTCCATTTTACTTAATGGTGGTTCTAATGGTTTTTTTAAATCTCAATATGGGCTTAGACAAGGAGATCCATTGTCTCCTTCTCTTTTCATTATAGCTATGGAATATTTTTCTAGATGCATCAATTTCATTTTTGAGAAGTATCCGTCCATGTATTATTTAAATAAAGATGGTTTTCCTATATCTCATCTTTGTTTTGCGGATGATTTCA
>NW_021318595.1:2474839-2496300 GCF_001605985.2 Dendrobium catenatum
GATGAAAATGAGAAATGAAAAGAAAATAAAGGAAAAGGGTATTACAAAATGACAGGAGTCACCCCCTTATGGTACTGGCTGGGGACGCCGTACTCGTGCACGAAAAAGGAAAAGGAAATTTCTATGGAAAAGGGGAAAAGGAAATCAATTGGAAAAGGTTGTACCTTTGGGTACTTTAAGACGGTGCTCCTGCGTAAATCGAATGGGAAAAGGAAATGTAAATGAAAAATTTAAGATAACATTGTTTCGAAAGAAAGAACATATATTAATCCATTTTTATAAAGTGCAAAAATAAAAAAGGAAAGAGCACACCAGATTTATAGTGATTTGGTCAAATCTTGACCTACATCAACTCCTTGGAGGCACCCTCCAAGTATTGCACTAAACTCAGTCTCTCCTTTAGCCCCCACAGCTAGGCAGAGAAGCTCTTACAAAATCACCTCAACCTTCCCCGATGCAGCGAAGTAGCTGGGTTCCTTGACATCAAAGAGATCTTCTTCTTTCAAAAACTTCCCTCAAGACGAGCCTTAATTTTGATGGTACTAAGGTGCAAGCTTTCCGGAGCAACCGTATGAAACCCCCACCACACTCCCTTAAAACCCCTCAAAGGATCTTCTCCCTCTCTCAAACTCCATAATTTCCTCTCTCTCCCTTTCAAGCTCGCTCTTCAAGTTTTCTCCAAAAGAAATAAAGCCTCAATAGTTGTCAAAAGACACATATCAGGTGCCTTGAAAAAGCTTAAATAGAAGAGCTCCAAAAAGGCTCTTAAAAGTACCAAACTGACATTATCATCCAGGATGATCGCTAGATCATCCCTTATGACGTGCCCAAAAAGAGTGCTTCTAAAAACCCTAAAAACTCAATTTCAGTGCCAAATATCGTGCAGGACAATCGCAGGATCATTCCGTACGATATGCTTGCTTAGAAAGAAGGCTTTAAAAATCCTAAAAATTGAATTTTGACCCCAAAAATTGTCCTAGACGATTACAGGATCATCCAGTACGAAGTATAGAATTTGAACTGATCATCCCAGACGATATTGTGGATCGTCCAGGACGATTAGAGGAAAAATTATAGTATTTCATCTTGGACGATTTAGGAAAATCAAGTATATCGACAAACACATCTTATACGATATATAGATCATCTAGGACGATCTAATTAAAAAATTTAACCATAATTAATCCCCTAATAATATGATTAATTTAGGCATGATTTGTATTGATCGTTCCGGATGATCGATCGTCCGGGACTATTAGAATAAAATTTTAAACTTAAATCTTTTTCTAAATTATCATTTGCGGCTCTTTTTCAAGATCATAAAGATCATCCTGGACGATTCAAAATCGTTCAGTACGATTAGTTGAAAACTTGATCTTTTGGATTTGAGTAGATCTCACTCCCTTGAGTGTGTGTGCATGGTCACCAAGCAAGCATACTCCTTTATAGGACTTGACTTAAGAAATCAAAATTACATCAATAAATATTATAAATTCTTTACAACATAATATTATTCAACCCAATCTTGAGCTCTGATTCTTTGTTTGATGTTGCATGGTATTCCTGAAGTGTTAGTATACACACAAATAAATACAGAATGAAAAATACTATGAGATATAAAAATATTTGTTATCATCAAAATCATAAAATACGTGAGCTCGAGTCACAACAATATCTTCCTTTTTTATGACGACAAATATTACTAGTGAAGTTGTAAACTAAAAGTATTTTCTCTTAAACTTCCCCTCACTAAAATAAAAAATTAAAAATTGGGGAAGATAAAATTTTTGTTATTTTTAATTTTTTTTAAATAGATACAACTACAACAGTATGTTCTCCCCTTTAACATTATCAAAAAGAGGAGGGGCACAAACAATCAAAATAATAAAAATGATTAAAAAACAAAATGATCCCTAATCTAATGAAAATAAAAATAAAATATTCTTAAAATGAGAAAGTTACCACTTGATTTTATTTAAAAACTTAGAAAGGAATATATTGACAATGCATAATTCAAAAAGGTTAAAAATTTATAAATTGTTAATCCAAGCTCAAGTTCTTTAAAGACTCAAAAACTTTTTAATTCAATATCTAAATCAATGAATAAATTAAAAAAAGAAGCATTATTTTTTTTAAAACTCCTTTCATAAAACATATCGAATAGAAGATTAATGCACAAATTGGTGAATCATGAATCATGATTTTAAAGCTCAAGTATCAAAAATATCAAGGGTTTTCTTAAGCTTTAAGAAGTACAAGAAATGTAAGCATTACTTTTTGTGGGCTTATTTTATGTCTCTTGTAAGTTTTTTGGCGCACTTTATGCATCTTTTTAATTTTTGATACATTTTATGTATCTTTCTCAATTTTGGTGTCATTGTGCATTTTTTGATTTGGCATCATTGCGCATCTTTTGATATGACGTCATTGGCCACTTTTCATTAATATGATACCTTTTTAAAATTTTAAAATTAAAAGTAAACCCATTCTATTGACAAAATAAACTACTTGATTAAGAAAATTATGAGATTGATTCAACAACTTGCAAAAGATCTCTATGTGATAAACAAAATGTAGAGAGATGAAAAAGATCAATTTTAAAATCCAATTTATAATATGATGAATATTTTGAATCAAAAGTAAAATAACCACTTTATGAAAAGAGATAGAGACACAAAATCATGAGTTTCCGTCTTTTAACTATTTTTAAAGAGATCAACCATAACTTACATAAGAATTCAAGAAAAAATAGGAAGTAGGTTTTTCATTTTTAGAAAAGTGAACGTGTGTGTTGATCAAAGAGAACTTTACAAAAAAAAAGTAAAGATAAATTTAAAATTATAATGAAAAAGAAAAGGAACAAAAACTAAACAAATAAATAAATAAACCTAAAGAAAATATAGATAACAAACGAAAATACATCGAACAAAAACATGCATACATAAACAAATAAACACATAAACTAGGGTTTAAACATCATCTCACTCCTAGTCTGATAATTCAGAAGCAAGGTCTGTCTAGGATATTGTTTGCTTTTTATTATTTTCCCTTTTTACAATTTTCTTAGCTTTACCCTTTTCTTTTGCAAGAAGAGTTCTCAAATTAGGTCACTGATTTTTTATATGTCGAGGCTTCCTGCATCCAAAGCAAACAACGTCTGAAGAAATTTTAACATTATTATCATTTTTACCTTTATTCCACTTTTGTTGATGATTATGCTTTAGTGAGATTTTTAATTTGCTTGACAAGTCATCACTTTCGTCACCATCTAAGTAACTTTTCTCAATATTTTTAGCATTTTGCACTATCATTTCACCTGTATCCAATAGTCTTTGTCCTAAACTTTGCTTGTATGCAATGAGTGAGCCAATCAAATTATCAATAGAATATTCATTAAAAAATTTTTATTCATAAATAGTAATAACTTTGGCATCAAACTTATCAAGTAGACAATGTAGAATTTTATTGACTTTTTCAAAGTTTAAAAATTCTTTACCTTAAGCATGCAATGATGTCACAATTTGAATAAACCTAGTATACATGTCAAAGATAGTCTCATAAGATTCATGCAAAATAGTTCATAATCATGCATTAAATTATTCAACCTAGATTGCTTTATTTCACTAGAGCCTTCGTATATAGTGTGTAATTTATCCCAAATTTTATTGTCAGTAGTGTACGTGAAAACAAACATACAATCTTCAGAATTTAAAGCATAGAAAAAATAGCTTAATGATTTAGCAATTAATTAAGCATTGATTTATTCTTCCCCACTCCATTAATTAAAAGGAATATCTATTTTAATTCCATTTATTACATGTGACTCTAAAGAATAACCAGTTAAAAATATTTGCCATATTCTATAATCAATTGATTGAAAGAAAGTAGATATGCAAATTTTCCAAAAATAAAAAATAATATTTCAATTTAACGTGTTCTGGTGATTGAATATCCTTCTACAATATTTCGATTATAAAAATTAGCCATGGATCAAACTTCAAAATTTTTCAAATACTCATTTTTATAAATCCTACTCTGATACCACTTAAAAGTTTGATATGTATGTTAAGCTCTTATGAACTAGCCCAAGGCTAACTAAGAGGGGGGTGAATTTATATTTTAAAAATTTTCTCAATCAAATCATGAACTCAAACCAAACCAAAATTCACCATAAATAAAATAAAAGTGTAAAAATTAAATGCATAAATAATAAAGGAAAGAACACACAAGATTTATAGTGGTTCAGTCAAACCTTGACCTACGTCCATTCTTTGGAGGCACCCTCCAAGTATTCCACTAAACTCAGTGTCTCTCCTTTAGCCCCCACAGCTAGGTGGAGAAGCCCTTAAAAAATCACTTCTACCTTCCCCAGTGCGGCGGAGTAGCTTGGTTCTTTTACACCAAAGAGATATTCTTCTTCCCAAAACATTCCTCAAGATGAGCCTTGAATCCGATGGTACTAAGGCGTAAGCTTGCCGGAGCAACCGTGCAAACCCCCTCCACACCCCCTTGAAACCCTCTCCAAGGATCTTCTCCCTCTCTCAAACTCCACCCTTTCCTTTTTCCCTTTCAAGCTCAATCTTTAAGTTTTCTCTAAAAGAAATAAAGCCTCAATGACTACCAAAAGACACATATTAAGTGCCATGACAAAGCTTAAATAGAAGAGCTCCAAAAAGGCTCTTAAAAGCACCAAACTGATATTATCATCCAGGATGATCACCGGATCATCCCGTACAACAAATTAAAATTACTCAATGAATATTACAAATTCATTACAACATAATATTATTCAACCAAATCTTGAGCTTTGAATTTTTGTTTGATGTTGCATGGTATTCCTGAAATGTTAGTATACACACAAATAAATATAGAATAAAAAATACTATAAGATATAAAAATATTTGTTATCATCAAAATCATAAAACTTGTGAGCTCGAGTCATAATAATAATATGTATAATACTTGTACTTAGCATATATAAACTTATACATAGTATGTATAATGCTTATATATAGTGTGTATAAACTTATGCATAGTGTATATAATGCTTATACATAGAATGAATATAATGCTTGTACATAGCATTAAATGCAATGTATAAAACATCTATAAACTTATATAAAGTGTATTTAATACTTATATATAATATATATAAACTTATACATATAAACTTGTATAAAATGTGTATAATGCTTATACATAACATATATAAACTTATACAAAGTGTGTATAAACTTATTTATAGTGTGTATAATGCTTGTACAAAGTGTGTATAATGCTTATACATAGTTTGTATAATGCTTGTATATAATATGAATAAATTTATATATAGTGTGTATAATGCTTGTACATGATGTGTATAAACTTGTATATAGTGTGTATAATACTTGTAGAAAGCATACATAAACTTATACATAGTATATATAAACTTTTATATAGTATGTATAATGCTTGTACATAGCATGTATAATATCTATACATAGTGTGTATAAACTTATACATAGCGTGTGTAATACTTATACAAAGCGTGCATAAACTTATACATAATATGTATAAACTTTTATATAATGTGTATAATGCTTGTATATAGTATGTAAAATACTTATATATTACTTGTATAACTTAAACATAGTGTGTATAATGCTTCTATATAGTGTGTATAAATTTATACATAGTGTGTGTAAATTTACATATAGTGTGTATAATACTTGTACATCACGTATATAAACTTATACATAGTGTATGTAAACTTGTATAGAGTATGTATAATGCTTGTATATAATATATATATTTCTTGTAGATAGCATATATAAACTTATATATTCTGTGTTTATTACTTATATATAGTGTGTGTAATACTTATACTTAGTATGTATAAACTTATATATAGTTTGTATAATGCATATACATAGCATGTAAATACTTGTACATAGTGTGTATAATGCTTGTACATAGCATGTATAAACTTATATATAGTATGTAAAATGTATATATATATAGTGTGTATAAACTTGTATATGATGTGTGTAATACTTATACATAACGTGTATAAACTTATACAAAGTGTGTATAATACATACATATAATATGTATAATACTTGTACATAATATGTATAAATTTATATAAGTCGTACATAATGCTTATAAAAACTTATACATAATTTATATAATACTTATACATAGTGTGTATAAATATATACATAGTATATATAATGCTTGTACATAGTATGTATAATATTTGTATAAGACATGTATAAACTTATATATAATAGAAATAAACTTATACATAATATATATAAACTTAAATATCGTGTATATATTACCTAAACATAGTGTTATAATGCTTAAATATAGTGTGTATAAACTTTTACATAGTGTGTATAATACTTATATATAGTGTATATAATCTTTTATATGGTGTGTATAAAGCTTGTACATAACGTGTATAATATTGGTACATAGTATATATTATGTTTGCACATAACATATATAAACTTGTATATAATATATATAATACTTATATATAATATGTATAAACTTATATATAATGTGCATAATTCTTGTATATAGCGTATATAAACTTCTACATAATATGTATAATACTTAAATATAATATGCATAAACTTGTATATAGTGTGTATAATTCTTGTACAGAGCATTTATAATACTTATATATAGAGTGTATAAACTTATACACAGTTTATACAAAGTATGTATAATGTTGTATAAACTTATACACACTATGTATAATGCTTGTACATAGCATATACAAACTAATAAAATATGTATATAATACTTATATAAACTTGTAGATATCATGTATAATGCTTGCATAAATATGTAAATAATGTGTATAATGTTTATATATAACATGTATAAACTTATACATAGTGCGTATAATGGTTATACATAATATGTATGTTATTTATGCATAGTGTGTATAATGCTTGTATATAGCATGTATAATGCTTATACATAGCATTATAATGCTTGTATAAACTTATATAAAGTGTGTATAATATTTATTTAAACTTTTATATAGTGTGTATAATACTTGTGTATATTGTGTATAATGCTTATACATAGTGTGGATAATACTTGTATATAATGTGTATAAACTTATAAATAGTATGTATAATACTTTTACATAGTATGTATAAACTTATTCATGGTGTATATAATACTTATACATAGCATGTATAAACATATATATATATATATATTGTATATAATGCTTGTACATAGCATGTATAAACTTATGCATAATGTGTATAATACTTATATATAGTGTGTATAAACTTATACAAAGTATGTATAATATTTATATATAGCATGTGTATAACACTTATATATATATTTAAATATAGTGTAAAATGTGTGTATAAATTTGTATATAGTATATATAATACTTATATATATCTTGAATAAACTTATATACAGTGTGTATAATATTTATACATATCATGTGTAAAAACTTGTATAAAGTGTGTATAAACTTATACATAATATGTGTAATGCTTGTATATAGTTTGTATAAACTTATATATAGTGTGTATAAACTTATATATAGTATATATAATGTGTATAATGGTTATACGTAGTGTGTATAAACTTGTGCATAGTATATATAATGGTTGTATATAGCATGTATAAACTTATACATAGTGTATATAATACTCGTGTAAAGCATGTATAAACTTATATTAAGTGTGTATAAACTTCGACATAATGTGTATAATATTTATACTTAGTATGTATAATACTTATATATAACGTGTTTAAACTTGTATATATTATGTATAATTCTTGAATATACCATGTATAAATTTATATATAGTGTGTATAATACTTATACATAGTTTATATAAACTTATACAAGGTATGTATAATGCTTGTACATAATATATATAAACCTATACATAACGTCTATAAACTTATATATATTGCATATTAATATTTATATATAACATGTATAATATTTGTATATAATATATATAATGCTTGTACATAGTTTGTAAAAACTTGTCTATAGTGTGTATAATATTTGTGCATAACATGTATAAACTTATACATAGTGTATATAAACTTGTTCATAGAATATATAATACATGTACAAAGTATGAATAAAATTATACATAGTGTGTATAATTTTTGTATATAGTGTGTATAAACTTGCACATAGTGTGTATAATGCTTGTATAAATCATGCATAAACTTATACATAAAGTGTAAAACTTTTACATAATATGTATATTGTTTTTATACAGTATGTATATTACTTGTACATAGTGTGTATAATACTTATATAAACTGTGCATAAAGTTATACATAGTGTATATAAATTTTTATATATTATGTATAATATTTATGCATAGTATTTATAAAGGTTATATATAGTATGTATAAAATTATACATAGTGTGTATAATGATTTTACATAGCGTGTATAAACTTACATATAATATGTATAATACTTATACATATTATTTATAAACTTAAATATAGTGTGTATAATACTTGTACATAGTATGTATAATGCTTATACATAGTATGTATAAACTTGTTTATAGTGTGTATATTTTTTGTATAAATCATGCATAAATTTATACATAATGTATAAAACTTTTATATAGTGTGTATATTACTTGTACATAGTATGTATATTGCTTGTAAACATTGTGTATAAGCTTATATGTAGTGTATATAATGCTTGTATAAAGTGTGCATAAACTTATACATAGTGCATATAAAACTTTAATATAATGTATATAATATTTATACATAGTATGTATAATGCTTACGTATAGCATGTATAAAAATAAATATAGTTTGTATAATGTTTCTATATAGCGTGTATAAACTTATACATAATATATATAATACTTGTATATAATGTGTATAAACCTAATCATAATGTTTATAATGCTTATACATAGCGTGTATAAACTTATACATAATATATATAAACTTGTACATAGTGTGTATAATGCTTGTACATAGTATGTATATTTCTTAAACATAATATATATAAACTTATACATAGTGTATATATTGCTTGTACATATTATATATAATACTTATACATTGCATATATAAACATGTACATAGTGTATATAATGTATATATATAGCATGTAAAAACCTATATATAGTGTGTATAATGCTTGTACATAACGTGTATATTCCTATATACTGTGTGTATATTGCACGTACATAGTGTGTTTAAACCTATATATAGTATGTATAATGCTTATACATAACATGTATAAATTTATAAAAACTATGTATAAAACTTATATATAATATGTATAATACTTGTACATAGCACGTATAAACTTATACAATATGTGTATAATGCTTGTATAAACTTATACATAGTGTGTATAATACTTATATATAGTATTTATAAACTTATATATATTGTTTATAATGTTTATACGTTGTGTATATAATGCTTGTACATGTCGTGTATAAACTTTTATATATTATGTATAAACTTATATATAGTGTGTAAAATGCTTGTACATAGTGTGTATAATGTTTAAACATAGCATGTATAAACTTATATATAGTGGATATAATATTTATATATAATATATATAAACTTATACTTAGTATGTATAATGCTTTTATATAGTGTGTATAAACTTATATATAGTGTGTATAATACTTATACATAGCATGTATAAACTTATACATAGAATGTATGATACTTATTCATAACACATATATTGCTTATACATAACATTTATTAACTCTTACATAATATGTATATTGCTTTTACATGGTGTGTATAATATGAATACATAGCGTATAAAAACTTATATGTAGTATATATAATGTATGTATATAACATGTATAAATTTATACATAGTATGCATAATACTTATACATAACAATTATAAACTTCTATATAGTATGTATAATACTTATACATAATATGTATAAACTTATATATAGTGGGTATAAAACTTATTAATAGCGTGTATAAACTTATACAAAATATATATAATACTTATATATAAAGTGTATAATGCTTATATATAG
This sequence comes from Dendrobium catenatum, assembly GCF_001605985.2. Lineage (NCBI taxonomy): Eukaryota > Viridiplantae > Streptophyta > Magnoliopsida > Asparagales > Orchidaceae > Dendrobium > Dendrobium catenatum. The sequence goes on from NW_021318595.1 coordinate 2,484,885, forward strand.
TGTGTATAAACTTATATAATACGTGTATAATGCTTGTATAAACTTATATATAATTTGAAAAATACTTGTACATAGTGTGTAAAAACTTATATATAATATGTATAATGCTTATACATAGTGTGTATAATACTTATCCAAGACATTTATAAATTTATACATAATATATATAAACTTATATAATGTGTGTATAATACTTATACATAGTATGTAAAACACTTATATATAGCGTGTATACCATTATACATAGTGTGTGTAATACTTATACATAGTGTGTACAAATTTATACATAATATACATAATACTTGTACATAGCATGTATAATGCAACATAATATTGATAATGCTTGTATATAATTCTTATAAATATTTATATAGTGTGTATAGAGCTTGTACATAGCGTGTATAAACTTATATATAATGTGTATAATACTTCCACATAGCATATATAACTTATAAGTAATATACATAACGTTTATATATAGCATATATAAACTAATACATAGTGTGTATAATACATATATATATCATGTATAAACTTTAACATAATATGTATAATACTTATATATAATATATATAAACTTATTCATAGTGTATAATGCTTGTACATAGTATATATAGAGTATATAAACTTATATATAGTTTATATAAATGATGTATAATGCTAGTATTAATTTATACAAACTGTAAATAATGCTTGTACGTAGTATTATGATGCTTATACAAATATATACATAGTGTGTATAATGCTTGTTTAAACTTCTACATAGTGTGTATAATACTTATACATAGTATATATAATACTTGTACATTGTATAAATAATGCTTGTATATAGCGTGTATAAATTTATACATGGTATGTATAATGCTTGTATATAGCATATATAAACTTATTCATGGTGTATATAATGCTTATATATAGTAAGTATAAACTTATACATAGTATATATAATGCTTATACATATAATTTATAAATATTCACATAATGTGTATAAAACTTATACATAGTATATTTAAACTTATATATAGTGTGTATAATATTTGAATATAGCATATGTATAATACTTGTATATAGCATTAAACATAATATATAATACATGTATAAATTTATACATAGTATGTATAACACTTATATATAATGTGTATAAACTTATACCCAGTGTGTATAATACTTGTACATAGCATTTATAAATTTATACATAGTGTGTATAAAGTTATACATGGTGTATATTATGCTTGTACATAGTATGTATAAATTTATATATAGTGTACATGATGCTTGTATATAATATGTATAAACTTATATATAATGTGTATAATGCTTGTACATAGTGTGTATAAATTTATATATAGTGTGCATAATACTTGTATAAAGTATGTATAAACTTATACATAGTGTTTATAAACTTGAACATAATGTATATAATACTTGTATATAATGTGTATAATGCTTATATATAACATGTATATACTTGTACATTATGTGTATAATTCTTATACATAGCGTGTAAAAACTTGAACATAATGAGTATAATGCTTATACATATTATGTATAAACTTATACATTACATGAATAATGCTTACACATAATTTATATAAACTTATACATAGTGTATATAAACTTATAGATAGTATGTATAGTGCTTGTACATAGTATAGAAAATATTTGTACATAACATGCATAAATTTATACATAGTGTGTATAATACTTGAATATAGTATATATATTACTTACACATATTATATATAAACTTATGCATTGTGTGTATATTACTTTTATATAGTGTATATAAACTTAAACATAGTGTGTATAATTCTTTTATATAGTATGTATAAACTTATATACACCATATATAATACTTGTACACAATGTGTATAAACTTATATAAAGCGTGTATAATATTTGTACAAAGCATAGGGTTTAGGGTATACATATAATAAACTTATGCATTTTGTGTATATTGCTTTTATATAGTATATATAAACTTAAATATAGTGTGTATAATGCTTTTATATAGAATGTATAAACTTATATATACTGTGTATAATGCTTGTATATAGTGTGTATAAACTTATATATAGCGTGTATAATATTTATACATAGCATAGGGTTTAGGGTATACATATAATAAACTTATGCATTGTGTGTATATTGCATTTATATAATGTATATAAACTTAAACATAGTGTGTATAATATTTTTATATAGCATGTATAAACTTATATATACTGTGTATAATGCTTGTACATAGTGTGTATAAACTTATATGTAGCGTGCATAATATTTGTACATAGTATAAGACAATAAAGCTTATGCATAAGTGTATAAACTTATAGAAAATTTGTATAAGGCATGTATAATGCTTGTATAAACTTATACATATTATGTATCATGCTTATACATAGCATGTACAAACTTATATAATACTTATATTAATATTTTAAAATTATGTATAATGCTTGTATCAACTTATATATAGTGTGTATAATTCTTGTATATAATATGAATAAACTTATACATAGTAGTTATAATACTTATATATATTGTGTTTAATGCTTATACATAGCATATATAATATTCATACATAATATTATAATCCTTGTATAAAATTTTACATAGTGTGTATAATGCTTATATAAACTTGTATATAATGTGTATAATGCTTGTACATTGCATGTATAATGCTTGTATATAAAATATATAAATCTATATATAATGTGTATAATGCTTATACATAGTGTGCATAAACTTATACATAGAGTGTATAATGCATATACATAGCATGTATAAACTTATACATAGTGTGTATAATACTTATGCATAGCTTATATAAGCTTGTATATAGTGTATATAATACTTATATATATTGCGTAAAAACTTATACAAAGTGTGTATAATATTTTTACATAACGTGTACAATACTTATATATAGTATGTATAAACTTATATAATTCATTTATAATGCCTCTATATAGCATGTACAAACTTATACAAAGTATGTATAATACTTGTATATAATGTGTATAAAATTATATATAGTGTGTATAATGTTTATACATAGTGTGTATAATGCATGTATATAACGTGTTTAACCTTATACATTATATGTATAATGCATATACATAGTATAGATAATATTTTTATATAGCATATATAATGTTTGTACATATCATTATAATACTTGCATAAACTTATACAGAGTGAATATTTTGCTTGTATAAATATGTACATAGTGTGTATAATTCTTATATATAATATATATAAAGTTATATATAGTATGTATAATATTTGTATATAGCATATATAATGCTTGTACATAGTATTATAATGCTTGTATAAATTTTTATATAGTATATATAATGCTTTTTTAAATTTATCACAGTGTGTATAGTGCTTGTACATAGTATATATAATACTTATATATAACATGTATAAATTTATACATAATATATATAATATTTATACATAGTGTGAATAAACTTATTCATAATATGTATAATACTTGTACATAACATATATAAACTTATATATAGTATGCATAATGCTTATATATAATATATATAAATTTATAAATAATGTGTATAATGCTTATATATATCATTAAATACAGTATATTTTATATGTTTAAATTTATACATATCATGTATAAAACTTATATATAGTGTGTATAAACTTATATAAAGTATGTATAACCTTATACATAGTGTGTATAATATTTGTACATAATATGTTTAAACTTATACATAATATTTATAAACTTATATATAATTTATGTAATGCTTGTTCATAATGTGTATAATGCTTATATATAGCTTGCATAAACTTATACATTGTGTGTATAATGCTTGTATAAACTTATATATAGCGTGCATAATACTTATATATAGTATATATAATGTTTGTATATAGTGTGTATATTATTTGTTTATGGATGTAAAAACTTAAATATAGTATGTATAATGCATGTACATAGTGTGTATAAACTTATGTATAATGTGTATACTACTTGTATATAGCATGTATAAACTTATTTATAATGAGTATAATACTTATATAAAGTGTGTACAAACTTGTACATAGTGTGTATAATACATTTATATAACATGTATAAACTTATACAGTGTGTATAATGCTTGTATATACATTGTATAAACTTTTATATAGTATGTATAATACTTATATATAGCATGTATAAATTTATACAAAGTGTGTATAATACTTATATATATTATATATAATGCTTAAAAATAGTATAAATAAATCTGTACCGTAAGTATATAATGCTTGTATAAACTTATATATAGCTTATATAATGGTTGTATATAGTATGTATAAACTTGGACATAGTGTGTATAATATTTATACGTAACGTGTATAAATTTATACATAGTGTGTATAATGCTTGTATATAGTGCATACAAACTTATATATACTGTGTATAATACTTGTATATAGAGCTTATTAGTTTGTACATCATGTGTATAATGCTTATACAAAGTCTGTATAAACTTATACATAGTGTCTATAATGTTATATTTAGTGTGTATAATGCTTATTTATAATATATATAAATTTGTACATCGTATGTGTAATACTTGTACATAGTGTGTATAAACTTATACATAGTATATATAATGCTTGTATATAGCATGTATAAACTTATACATAGTATATATAAACTTATACATAATGTGTATAATGCTTGTTTAAGCTTATAAATAGTGTGTATAATACTTGTATATAGCATATATAAACTTGTATATAGTATATATAAATTTATTCATATTGTGTATAATGTTTATACATAGTGTGTATAATACTTACACATTATATCTATTAATATACATTGTGTGTATAATACATATATATAGCATGTATAATACATGTATATAATGTGTATAAATCTGTATAATATATGTATAATGTTTGTTCATAACGTATATAAACTTATGCATAATTTGTATAATGCTTATATATAGTATGTACAAACTTGTGTATAGTGTGTATAATGCTTGTACATAATATATATAATACTTATACATAGTATGTATAAACTTATATATAGTGTGTATAAACTTATATACAGTGTGTATAATATTTGTACATAGTTTATATAATAGTTATACATAGCATGTATAAACTTGTACATAGTGTGTATAATATTTATACAAAGCATATATAAACTTGTACTTAGTATATATAATACTTATACATAGTATGTATAATCTTATATATTTTATGTATAATGCTTATACATAGTGTAGATAATATTTATACATAGTATGTATAAACTTATACATAATTTATATAATACTTATACATAATATAAATAATACTTATAAATAATGTGTATAATACTTGCAAATAGCACATATAAACTTATACGTAGTATGGATAATGCTTATATATAGTGTATATAAAATTATACATAGTGTGTATAATTCTTATACATAACATGTATAAACTTGTTCATAGTATGTATAATATTTGTACGTAGTATTTTTAAACTTGTATATAGTATGTATAATGCTTGTACATAGCATGTATAATTTTTGTACATGTAGTGGGTAAACTTGCACACATATTATACAAAGTATATATAATATTTGTATAAACTTATACATATTATGTATGATGCTTGCACATAGTGTATATAATGCTTATATAAACTTATATAATGCGTGTATAAAGCTTATATATACTTATGAATATCATGTATAATACTTGTATAAACATGTACATAATATGTATAATGCTTTCATATAGTATATATAAACTTATATATAGTATGTATAATGCTTATATATAGTATGTACAAACATGAACATAGAGTGTATAATTCTTATATATAGTATGTATAAGCTTGTAAATAGTGTGTACAATACTTGTATAAAGCATGTATAAATTTATAAATAATGTGTTTAAACTTATTCATTGTATTTATAATGCTTGTACATAGTGTGTATAACGTATATATATAGCGTGTATAAACTTGTGTATAGTGTTTATAATATTTGTATGTAGCATGTAAAAACTGTATATAGTGCGTATAATGCTTATATATAGTGTGTATAAACTTATACATAGTGTGTATAATACTTACACATAGCTTATTTAAACTTGTATATAGTGTAAATAATGCATGTATATAGTGAGTAAAAAGTTATATATAATTTCTATAATGCTTGTACATAATATGTATAAACTTATATATAATATATATAATGCTTATGGATAGCATGTATAAACTTATATATAGTATGTATAAAGCTTCTACACAGCATGTATAAAATTATATAAAGTATGTATTATACTTATATATAATATGTATAATACTTATACATAGTGTGTATAAACTTATATAATATGTGTATAATGCTTGTATAAACTTATACATAGTATATGTATTGCTTGTACATAGTATATATAAACTTATACATAGTATATATAATGCTTATATATAGTTTATATAATGCTTGTATATAGCATGTCTAAACTTATAAATAATATGTATAAAGTTATACATAGTGTGTATAATATTTTTATATAGTGTTTAAAATATTTATGCATAACATGCATAAACTTATACATAATTTATATAATATTTATACATAGTATGTATAAACTTATATATAGTGTTTATAATGCTTGTATATAATATGTATAATAATTGTATATAATATAAATAATGCTTGTACATAACATATATAAACCTGTATATTATGTACATAATACTTGTATAAAGTATGTATAATATTTATGCATGATGTGTATAATGCCTGCACATAGCATATATAAACTTATACGTAGTATGAATAATGCTTGTATATAATATATATAAACTTATACATAGTGTGCATAATTTTTGTACATAATGTATATAAACTTGTACATAGTATGTATCATACTTGTACATAGTGTGTATAATGCTTGTATATAAAATATATAAACTTATGCATAATTTGTATAAAGTTTGTATAATACTAGTATAAACTTATATATACTATGTATAATGCTTGTACATAGCATATATAAACTTATATAATAGGTGAATAATGCTTGAATAAACATAAAAATATCATACATAATGTTTATATAAACATGTACATAGTGTGTACAATGCTTATATATGATGTATATAAACTTATACAAAGTATATATAATGCTTACACATAGTATATATAATATTTATATATAATCTGTATAATGCTTGTACATGTCATTATAATGCTTGTATAATGTCATACATAGTGTGTATAATGTATGTTTAAACTTATACATATTATGTATAATGCTTATACATAGTGTGGGTAATACTTGTATATAGTATGTATAATATTTGTATATAGCTTTTATAAACATATAGATAGTATGTATAATATATATAACATGTATAAATATGTATAATACTTATACATAGTATGTATAAACTTATACATTGTATATATATAATGCTTATACATAGTATGTATAAACTTATACATATTATGTATAATACTTGTATATAGTGTGTATAAACTTGTATATAGTGTGTATAATACTTTTATATAGCATGTAAAATATATACATAGTATGTATAATGCTTAAATATAGTGTGTATAAACTTATACATAGTGACTATATTGTTTGTTTATCGTGTGTATAATACTTATACATAGCATGTATGAACTTATACATAGTGTGAATAATACATGTACATAGCGTATATAAACTTGTAAATAATTTGTATAATACTTATACAAAATATGTATAAATTTATATACATGTATATAGTAAATATAAACTTATACATAGCATATATAAACTTGTATATAGTATATATAATAATTCTACATAGCATGTATAAACTTATACAAAGTGTGTCTTATACTTATATATAATATATATAATGCTTGTAAATAGTGGGTATAAACTTTTATAATAGGTATATAATGCTAGTTTAAACTTATATATAGTATATGTATTGCTTGTATATAGGGTATATAAACTTATACATAGTGTGAATAATGCTTATATATAGTGTATATAATGCTTGTATATAACTTGTATAAACTTATAAATACTGTGTATAAACTTATACATAGTGCGTATAATACTTTTACATAATATTTATAATACTTTTATATAGTGGATATAAACTTTTATATAGTGCGTATAACACTTGTACATAATATGTATAAACTTATATATAATATGTATAACACTTATATATAGTGTATATAATGCTTGTATATAGCATGTATATATTTATAAATAATATGTATAAACTTATATATAATGTGTATAATGCTTATACATAGTGTTTATAATACTTATACATAATGTATATAAACTTGAATATATTGCATATAATACTTGTACATAGCATATATAAATTTGTGCATAGTGTGTATAATGCTTGTATAAAGCATGTATAATGTTTATACATAGTGTGTATAATGCTTGCATATAGTATATATAATTTTATGCGTAGTATGTATAATGCTTATATATAGCATAAATAAACTTATACATAGTGTGCATAATTCCTGTACATAGCATGTATAAACTTATATATAGTATGTATAATACTTGTACATATTAAGTAAAAACTTAAACATAATGTGTATAAAAATTTTACATAACGTGTATAGTACTTATACATAAAGTGTATAAACTTGTATATTATTTATACAAGGCATGTATAATATTAGTATAAACTTATACAAAATGTCTATAATGCTTATATATAGCATATGCAAACTTATATAATGGGTGAATAATATTTGTATAAAGTTGCAGATATTATGTATAAGGCTTCTATAAACATGTATATAGTGTGTATAATGCTTATATATAATATGTATAAACTTGTACATAGTGTATATAATACTTATATATAGTATATATAATGCTTGTATATAACATATATAATGGTTGTACATAGCATTATAATGCTTGTATAAACTTATACATAGTATATATAATACTTGTTAAAACTTTTATATAGTGTGTATGATGCTTATATATAGCATGTGTAATACTTGTATATAGCTTGTATAAATATATATATAGTATGTATAATGTTTATATATAGTATGTATAAACTTATTTATAGTATGTATAATGCTTGTGTATAGCATGTATAAAATTATACATTATATGTATAATACTTATACATAGTTTGTATAAACTTGTATATAATATGTATAATACTTCTTTATAGCATGTATAAACTTATATAAAGTGTGTGTTCTACTTATATATAATATATATAATGTTTATACATATTATGTATAAATACATACAATACATATATAAAGCTTGTATAAACTTATATATAGTATATATATTGCTTACACATAGCATGTATAAAGCTTATATATAGTGTATATAATGCTTGTATATAGCATGTCTAAACTTATAAATATTATGTATAAACTTATACATATTGTGTATAATGTTTGTACGTAGTGTTTATAATATTTATACATATAATGTATGAATTTATACATAGTATGTATAATACTTGTACAAAGTATGTATAAATTTATATATAGTATGTATAGTGCTTTGTATATAGCATGTATAAAGCTTATACATAGTGTAGATAATACTTGTATACAGCATATATAAACTTGTATATTATATGTATAATGCTTGTATAAAATAAGTATAATATTTGTACATAGTGTGTATAATGCTTGCACATAAAATATATAAACTTGTACGTGGTATATATAATGCTTGTATATATAATATATAAAGTTATACATAGCGTGCATAATTCTTGTACAAAGCATATATAAATTTATATATAGTATGTAAAATGCTTCTACATAGCATGTATAAATTTATACAAAGTGTGTATTATACTTATATATAATATGTATAATTCTATTAAATAGTGTGTATAAATTTATATAATATGTGTATAATACTTGTATAAACTTATATATAGTTTATACATAGTGTGTAATGCTTATGCATAGTATGTATAATGCTTGTATATAGCTTGTATAAACTTATACATAGTATATATAATACTTATATATAGCATGTTTAAACTTATTCATAGTGTGTATAATGCGTATACATAACATGTATAAACTTATACTTTATATATAAATTACTTATACATAGCATATATAAACATGTACATAGTATGTATAATACTTGTATGTAGTGTGTATAAACTTATATGTATTATATATAATGCATATACATAGCATGAGAATAGTGCTTGAACATAGCATTAAATCAGCGTATAATACATATATAAACTTGTACATAGTGTGTAAAATAATTATATATAGTGTGTATAAATTGGTATAAGGTGTGTATAAATTTTTACATAGTATATATAATACTTGTACAAAGTATATAAAAACTTATAAATAGTATATATAAACTTGTATATAGTGTATATAATTTTTGTACATAATATATAAAATACTTATACATATCAAATATAAACTTGCACATAGTGTGTATAATGCTTGTAAATAACATATATAAACTTGCACATAGTATGTATAATACTTATGCATAGTATATATAAACTTATATATAGTATTTATAATATTTGTATAAAACATGTATACCTTATACATAGTGTATATAAACTTGTACATAGTATGTATAATGCTTGTACATAGTGTGTAAAATACTTATACATAGCATGTATATATTTTTATAAAGCGTGTATAATACTAGTATAAACTTATATATACTATGTATAATGCTTGTACATAGCATATAAAAACTTATACAATGGGTGAATAATATTGTATAAACATGTAGATATCATATATAATATTTAAATAAATTTGTATATAGTGTGTAAAATATTTATACATAATATATATAAACTTTGACAAAATGTATAAAATGCTTATATATAATATGTATAAACTTATATATAGTATATATTGACTTGTATATAATGTGTATAATGCTTGTACATAGCTTGTGTAATGCTTGAAAATGCTTGTACATAATATATATAAACTTATATATAATATATATAATGCTTGTACATAGCATGTATAATACTTATATATAGTGTGTATAATACTTTTATATAACATATATAAATTTATACATAATATTTATAATGCTTGTATATAGTATGTATAAACTTATATATAGTATTTATAATGCTTGTATATAGCATATATAAACTTGTATATATTATGTAAAATACTTATACATAGTGAGTACAAACTTATACATAAAGTATAAAATACTTATATGTAGCATGTATAATACACGTATATATTGTGTATAAACTTGTACATGGTTCACATAAAGCGTGTATAATACTTGTACAAACTTATATAATATATGTATAATGATTATATAAACTTATACATAGTATACTTATATATAGCATGTATAAATTTATATATAGTGTATATAATACTTGTTTATAGTTTTA
>NW_021318595.1:2496400-2512575 GCF_001605985.2 Dendrobium catenatum
ATAGTGTGTATAAAACTTGTACATAGTATTTATAATGCTTATACACAGTGTGTACAAACTTATACATAATATATATAATGCTTGTATATGTTATATATAAACTTATATATAGTATATATAATATTTATACATAGCATATATAAACTTGTACATAGTATGTATAATGCTTGTACATAACATGCACAATACTTATATTTATATATATATTTATAATTCTTATATAAACTTATACATACTATGTATAATACTTGTACATAAAATGTATAAACTTATATAATTTGTGTTTAATACTTATACAAACTTGTAGATATCATGTATAATGCTTATAAAAATATATACATAGTGTGTATAATATTTGAATATAATGTCTATAAACTTATACATAGTGTGTATAATACTTATATGAAGTATGTATAATGCTTGTATATATCATGTAAAATATTTATATTTAATGATTATAATACTTATTTAAACTTGTATATAGTGTGTATAATGCTTATACTTAATATTTATAATAATTGTACATAATATGTATAATGCTTATATAATATGTATAAACTTATACAAAGTGTGTATAAACTTGTACATAATGCGTATAATGCTTATATATAATATGTATAAACTTATATATAGTGTGTATGAACTTTTATATAGTGTATATAATACTTATACATAATGTGTATAATACTTATACATAACATTTATAAACTTATACATAGTGTGTATAATGCTAGTACATAATATCTATAAACTTATAAATAGTGTATATAACGCAAATACATAGCATGTATAAACTTATATGTAGTGTGAATAATGATTATACATAATGTATATAAATTTGTATGTAGTGTGTATAATGATTGTACATAGTGTGTATAAACTTGAACATAGTGTATAAAATGCTTGTAAATAGCATATATATAATGCTTATATATAGTATGTATAAATTTATACATACTGTGTATAATGCTTGTATATAGCACGTATATAATATTTATACATAATATTAAATATAGTGTATAATACATAAATATACTTTTAGATAGTATGTATAATGTTTATACTTAACGTATACAAAGTTGAACATAGTGTGTCCAAACTTGTATATAATGGATATAATACTTATACATAATATATATAAACTTATATATAATGTGTATAAACTTGTACATAATATGTATAATGCCTGAACATAGTGTGTATAATGCCTGAACATAGTGTGTATAAACTTATACATATTGTGTATATTACTTCTATATTAATGTCTATAAACTTATTCATAGTGTGTATAAACTTATATATAGTGTGTATAATACATGTAGATAGCGTGTATAATGCTTATATATAGTAGGAATAAACTTATACATAGTGTGTATAATACTTATATATAGTGTGTACAATGCTTATATATATATAATGTATAAATTTGTACATAGTGTGTATAATGCTTGTACATAACATATATAAACTTGTACTTCCTATATAATAAGTATAATGCTTATACATAGCATATATAAACTTGTACATTATATGTATAAACTTGTACATTATGTCTATAATTTTTACCTAATATGTATATAAACTTGTGCAAGATGTTTGCAGTAGCAAAATCTGGAATTGTTTGAGGAAGCCTAAGTTGAATGCTGGTGTAGAGATCATTTGGTGGAGAGTCTTCAATTAAGGATTTCCAACTTATCATTATCTCACATACAGGAAGCTTCAAAGGAATGATCAATGTCCTAGAAGTTATAATGATGTGGAAGACATTAATCATGTGGTTAGCAAATGTAAAAAGCTAAAAGAGGTGTTTCAACACATAAACAAATGGGGCTTTGGAATTTCATAATTCCATTTGTTGGAAGAGAGTTATAAATGGCTTGATTCTCAAAATGCTTTCATGGCTAATCTTTTTCGCAATGTGATCTATTTGACCTAGAAGGAGAAGAATGTATTGGTGCGTGGAAAATTTTAAAAAAGTTCTCTATTTATAGCATCAGATTCTATTTGTGCTACTAGAATGTCCTATGCATTCAATTATTTGAGTTTGGGCCAGTTGGGTGCTAATCAGCATTTACTATTTATAAGTTTATATACACTATGAATAAGCAATATATACAATATATATAAGAATTATACACGCTATGTACAAGTGTTATACACACTATGTATAAGCATTATACACACTATATATACAAGTTTATATAAGTATTATATATATTATGTACAAGTATATGCACATTATGTACAAGCATTATACACACTATGATTAAGCATTATATATACTATGTACATGTTTATACCCATTATTTACAAGCATTATAAATACTATATACATGCTATATGCAAGCATTATACATACTTTGTACAAGTTTATGCAAGCACTATACACTACGTTCAATGCTTTGTACAAGTACTATACGCACTATCTACAAGTTTATACATATTATGTACAAGCATTATACACTATATGTACAAGCATTATACTTACTATGTGCAACTATTTTACACATTATATACAAGCATTATACACACTATATACAAGTTTATACAAATATTATACACTCTATGTACAACCATTATACATCATATGTACAAGCGTTATACACTATGTAAAAGTTTATAGAAGCGTTATACATACTATGCACATTTTTATACATTCTATGTATTAACTTTTACACAATATATACAAACTTATACATGCTATGTAAAAGTATTATACACACTTTATATAAGTTTATACATGATATGTATAAGCATTATACACACTATATATAAGTTTATACATGCTATATACAAGCATTATACATACTATGTATATGTTTATAAATGATATGTGCAAGAAATATACACACTATATATAAGTTTGTATACGCTATATACAAGTATTATACACACTATATATAAGTTTATACAAATATTGTACATATTTTATACAAGCATTACATACACTATATATAATTACTATACACATTATATATAAGTTTATACATGCAATGTATAAGTATTATACATACTATATATATGTTACTACTGGGTTCAATTTTCTCCCTCTTCTTGTTGATGGGGATTTGTGTTGCAATTCCAATATCTTTTACCTTATTGGAGATATTAAATTGCTTTTGTTGCCTTTAAACTACTCTTTTCAGCATATTCATAAAGTTAGTACTGGTTCTGCTTCTTGGTTAGCTAGATGGGGTTGTGACCTCAATGGTGTTTCTGATATTATTTGGTCTAACTATCCCATCATCTTCATGGGCTGCTTAATCATGAGGCTTCTGAGGTCCTTTATGTTGCTATATAATTGGTGTATTTTTTGGTTGATGTTTTGTTCATTTTCTGTGCTAGGGATTTTTTTCTTTATGATCTTTCTATCTAAGTGGATTTGTTGGTTCTATTTGCTAGTATTATGGGTTTCATTTTTTTGGCATACCTAGAGTTTGCATTTTGGTGGTTGGTCCATCAGTGATGTGAAGAAGGTGAGCCTTTGCATTTGTTTCTGGTGGTGTCGTAACCTGCTGGAGGTTTCTCTAGTGGTTTTTTCTGTTGGCCATTTAGTGTGGGCTTTTCTTTTTGTGTATCCTCTTGGTTATTATGGTTTTTCCTTTAGGCTTCATTTTGTTTTGGCTGGAGTAGCTAATTATAGTGTGAATTTTGACTTCAGCTATGATCTTATTAGTTATAATGCTGATGGTTTGTCCCATTATTTTTTTTCTACATTCTCTCTTTGGGGTACTGAGGGTAACAGTGGGGTTATGGTTGATATCTCCTTTACTATGTTTTGGTCTTATTTATGGCTTATTACCTGCTGGTGGGCTTATTTTTTTTCTCACAATTATCTTGTTTCGGGTTGCCTGGTTGGGGGTTACAGGAATATTTTTGTCAAGTCTCTAATACCTGGGTGCATCTCTATACTCTTGGCTGGTATTTTAAGATGGATTGGTGTTTTTTGTTTACTGTTGGGTTAGAGTGTAGTATGTATCCTCTTAGCTTGTGGTGGAATTTTCTAGGCCTTAGTGTGGGTTATCTCTCTCAGCTATGCCTTGTTTCTTCTGTTCGTTCTCGGTTGGGCTGGCTGGGCTTATCCAAGAGAAATTTTACTTGCCTTGATGGTAGGATTGAGTTGCTTGTGGATGTGCCAAATAAGGCTTTTCATAGTATTTTTAGTCTGAGTAATTTATGTCTGAATTCCACGATTAGCTTCACTTGGAAAAATTTTCCTTTTATGATTTACATTAATTTTTATTATTTAATTTTTTGTAATGGCTTAACTTATTATGTCTAGTGCTGTAGTATCTCTTTTTGTATTAGTTTATCTTTGCAGGTGGAGCTTCTTTTTATTGTTGGTCCTTGCCTTCATCAATTTTGGATCAGGAATCTCATGCTGAAAGTTCATATTCTTTGCTTTCCTATTTTTTGGTTGCCTCTCCTTGTGCACCGTAGAATGTACCTAGGGTATTTTATACTTTATCATAATAGAGACCTTGAGCTTTTAGGTTTTTTTGTTGTTTTGATTGTAGCTCTTTTGAGTAGTAGCAAAGCTCGAGGTCCCTTTAAGGACCTTATAATTTTTTTAATCAATGCATAGGCCCCTTTATGAGTTTCCTTTAAAAAAAATTTGTACATGCTATGTACAAGCATTATAAATACTATATACAAGTTTATACATGCCATATACAAGCAATATACACACTATGTATAAGTTTGTACATGCTATATAAAAGAATTATACATGCTATGTATAAGTTTATACAAGCATTATACACACTATATACATGCTTATACAAGCATTATACACATATTGTATATGTTATACACAAGCATTATACACACTATATACAAGCAATATACATGCTATATACAAACATTATACACACTATGTATAAGTTTGTACACGCTATGTATAAGCATTATACACACTATGTATATGCATTATACACACTATGTATATGCATTATACATGCTATGTATATGCATTATACATTATATATATATATATATATATATATGTTATATATATAGGGGTTTCATCAAGCCGAGCTTGAGTGAGTTGAGTGAGCTGAAGGTACTTAGATAGAATATTCATGTTATGTATTTGAAAACACAAACACAGATATATATATATATATATATATATACAAGTAATATATACGTATTATACATATTATATGCAAGCATTATACACACTATATATAAGTATTATACACGCTATATACAAGCATTATATACACTATGTATAAGTTTGTACGTGTTATGTATAAGCGTTATACACACTAAACATAAGTTTATATAATTATTATACATATAATGAGTAAGCATTATACATACTATGTATAAATTTGTAGATTATATGTATAAGTATTATACACACTATGTACAAATTTGTATATATAAAGTTCAAAAATTATACGTACTATGTATAAATTTATACAAGTATTATACACATTATGTATAAGAATTATACATGTTATATACAAGTTTATACAAGCATTGTACACATTATATATAAGTTTATATGAGCATTGTACTTATTATGTACAAGCATTATACATGTTATGTATAAGCATTATACACACTTTATACAAGTTTATATATGCTATGTACAAGCATTATACACACTATATATAAGATTATACATGCTATGTTCAAGCATTATACACAAAATATATAAGTATGTACATGCTATGTACAGGCATTATATACGCTATATATAGGTTTATACACATTATGTATAAGCTTTGTACACACTATGTACAAGTTTATATATGCAATGTATAAGTTTATACATGATATGTACAAGCATTATACATGCAATATATAAACATTATACATAATATGTAAAATTTTATACAAGTTAAACACACTTTATACAAGCATTATATATGTTATTTATAAGTATTGTAGAAGCATTATGCACTCTATGTATAAGTTTATATATGTTATGTACGAATATTATACACACTATATACAAGCTTATACATGCTATATAAAAGCATTATACACATTATATAAAAGTTTATACAGGCTTTTTATAAGAATTATAGATACTATGTACAAGTTTATACAATGCATTATGCATATTATATACAAGTTTTTACAAGTATTATATAAACTATGTAAAACCATTATACACACTATGTATAAGTTTATACAAGTATTGTACATGCTATATACAAGTATTATATATACTATATAAAAGTTTATATATGATATGTATAAGCATTATGCACACTATTTATAAGTTTATACACACTATTTACAAGCATTATATATATTATGTATAAGTTTATATACGTTATGTACAAGCATTATACATACTATGTATAAATTTATACATAATATGTAGAATCATTTACACATTATTTACCTATTTGTACATGCTATGTACAAGTATTATATATATTATATACATATTTATACACGCTATATAGAAGTTTATTTATACTACATACAAGCATTATACATACTATTTACAAGTTTGTATATAATATATATAAGTATTATATATACTATGTTCAAGTTATACACACTATGTATAAGTATTATATACACTATGTACAAGTTTGTTCATGATATGTACCTGCATTATACGCACTATTTAAAAGTTTATACAAGCTATGTGCAAGCATTATATACACTATGTACCAGTTTGTATATGTTATATACAAGAATTATATACATTACGTATAAGCATTATGCATGCTATGTATAAGTTTACATAAGCATTATACACACTATATATAAGTTTATACAAGAATTATACACGCATTGTACACGCTATATATAAGTATTATACCGACTATGTACAAGCATTATACACGCTCTATACAAGCATTATACACACTATGTACAAGTTTGTACACGCTATGTATAAGTATTATACACACTATGTATAAGTTTATATAATCATTGTACATATTATATACAAGCATTATACATACTATGTACAAGTTTATAGACGTTATGTACAAGTATTATACATACTATATACAAGTATTATATATATTATATAAAAGTTTATACAAGAATTGTACATGCTATGTACAAGTATTATACATGCTATGTACAAGCATTATACATGTTATGTATAAATTTATGCAAGCATTATACACGCTATGTAAAATCATTATAGAAGATATTTCTAAGTTTATACAAGCTTTATTCATGCTATATATAAACATTATACACACTATATACAAGCATTATATATATAATGTACAAGCATTATACATACTATGTATAAGTTTATACACGCTATATATAAGTATTATACATACTATATATAAGTATTGTACATATTTTGTATAAGCATTATATACACTATATACAAGCATTATACACACTATGTATAAGTTTATACATGTTATGTTCAAGTATTATACACATTATATATAAGTTTGTACATGCTATGTACTAGCATTATATATATTATATACAAGTTTATACATGTTATGTAAAAGCGTTATACACACTATATACAACTTTGTATGCTATATACAAGTATTATGCATGCTATATATAAGTTTATACAAGCGTTATACATACAATGTTAGGAGTGTCAATATTGAACCCAAACTGAAAACACAACCCAAACCCAACCTAAAAATTTTGGATTTGGGTACACTCGAACCTGAAATGGATAGGTTTTGGGTTCAACAATTCAGCCTTTTTCAAAAATTGGGTCAGGTTTGGGTGAACCCGTTGACCCAAAATTGACCAAAAAATGACCCATTTTTTACCTAAAAATCCATTTTTTGACCCAGCAACCAGAGATTGACCCATTTTTGACCTAAAAGGAGAGTTTGATACATTTTGGACCCAAAAACTAGTACTGTTTTATTCGACCCAGGTCATTCAGGTATTGTTGACCCGAACTCGAAGCGAGTCAGGCTCGGGTCTAGAAAACTGACCCATTTACAAAATTGGGTCAGGTTTAAGTTGACCTGAAAAGTGTCAGGTCAGTTTTGAGTTAGACCCGAACCCAACCCGTAACCTAAAATTGACACCCCAACATAATGTACACGTTTATATAAACATTATACATGCATTGTATATGTTATATACAAGCATTATACACGGTATATATAAACATTAAACATAATATATATAACTATTATATACACTAAGTACAAGTTTGTATACACTATAAATAAGTATTATACAAACTATGTATAAGTTTATACAATCATTATACATGTAATATATAAGTATTATACATATTATATATAAATTTGTATATGCTATGTATAAGTATTATACAGACTATGTACAAGTTTATATATACTAAGATCAAGACTTATACACACTTTATACAAGTTTATATAAGTATTGTACATGCTATGTATAAGCATTATATATATTATATATAAGTTTATACAAGCATTATACATACTATATATAAGTATGATATACACTATTTACAAGTTTATACATACTATATATAAGTTTGTACATGTTATATAGAAGCATTATACATATTACGTACCAGTTTATATATGATATGTATAAGCATTATATACATTATGTACAAGTGTTATACATACATATATAAGTTTAAAAAAGTATTTTACATGCTATGTACAAATATTATACACACTATGTATAAGTTTATACATGTTATGTACAAATATTTTATACACTATTTAGAAGTTTATACATGCTATATACATGCATCATATACACTATGTACAAGCATTCTACATACTATGTATAAGTTTATACATATTATGTACAAGCATTATACATATTTTGTACAAGTATTATATATGCTTTAAAAAAAGCATTATACATACTATGTATAAGTTTATACATAATAAGTACAAATATTATACACACTATGCACACTATGTATAATTTTATATACACTATATACAAGCATTATACACACTATGTATAACTTTATACATATTATAAATAAGCATTATACACACTATGTATATTATTTATATAAGCATTATATAAACTAGGTATTAGATTATACCATCATTATACAAGAATTATACTCACTATATATAAGTATTTTACACACTATGTATAAGTTTATACACAATATATACAAGTTTATAGATATTATACATAAATGTATAAATACTATGTATAAGCATTGTACATGCTATGTACAAGCATTGTATATACTATGTATATGTTTATACAAGCATACAGAGTGTGTATAATACTCATATAAACTTTTTATATGTTATGTATAAGTTTATACACACTATATACAAGTATTATACACATAAAATATATATTTATACAAGCATTATACACTCTGCACAAGCATTATGCATTATATTTATTCAAGTTTATACATGCTATTATACACATAAAATATATATTTATACAAGCATTATACACTCTGTACAAGCATTATGCATTATATTTATTCAAGTTTATACATGCTTTGTACAAGTTTTTAGATGTATTATACACGTAATACATAAACTATGTACAATGCATTATACACACTATATATAAGCATTATGCATGCTATGTAAAAGTATTACGCAAGCTATGTATAAGTATTATACACACTATATACAAGTTTAAATAAGCATTATATATGTTATTTATAAGCATTATGTATAATATATATAGTATGTATAAACTTGTATATATTATGTATAATACTTGTGCATATGATGTACATAGTGTATAATGCTTTTACATTACATGTATAAACTTATACATATTATGTATAATACTTGTACATAATATGCATAAATGTATACAGAGTCTGTATAATGCTACACACAGAATGTATAAGTATTATATATATTATAAATAAGTTTATATACAATATGAACAAGAATTATACACATTATGTATTATTTTATACAGCTTTATATAAGCATTATACATATATGTATAATGCTTATATAAAATTATACATAGTGTGTATAATAAATGTATAAAATTATACATAGTGTTTATAATGTATATATAATATTTGCATAAACTTATATATAGTGTGTATAATGCTTGTACATAGTATGTATAAACTTATACATAGTATATATAGTGCTTGTACATACCATGTTTAAACTTGTACATAGTGTATATAATATATGTATATAACATATACAAATTTATATATAGTGTACATATTACTTGTGCATAGTGTTATATATAACATATATAATACTTATATATAGCATGTATAATATTTATATATAACATATATAAACTTATATATAGTGTGTATAATATTTATACATAGCATGTATAAACTTGTATATATTATATATAATACTTGTATATAGTATGTATAATATATGTATAAACTAGTATATAGTGTGTATAATACTTGTACATAACATGTATAATGCTTGTATATAGCATATACAAACTTATAAAATATGTGTATAATACTTGTATATACCATATAAAAACTTATACATCATGTATATAATACGTGTACAATACTTATACAAAATTATATATAGTGTGTATAATGCTTGTATATAGTATATAAAATTCTTATACCTAGTATATATAATGCTTAAATATAGAGTATATAATGCTTGTACATAGCGTATATAAATTTACACATAATATATATAATATTGTGTACATAGCATGTATAATATTATGTACATAGCGTGTATAATGCTTGTATATAAGGTGTATAATGCTTGTACATATCATGTATAAACTTATACATACTATGTATAATACTTATACATAACATATATAATGCTTGTATAAACTTGTATGTAGTGTATGTAGCACTTGCATATAGTATATATAATACTTGTAAATAACGTGTATGTAAATAATATGTATAATTCTTATATATAGTATTTATAAACTTATACATATTGTGTATAATGCTTATACATAGCATATATAATACTTGTACGTATCATGTAAATTACGTGTATAAACTTACACATAGTGTGTATAAAGCTTGTATATAGCATATATAATGCTTGTACATAGCGCGTATAAACTTATACAAAGCGTGTATAATAATGTGTATAATGTGTGTATAATATTTATATAAATTTATACATAATGTGTATAATGCTTATATAAACTTATACATATATGTGTATAATACTTATATAAACTTATACATTGCAATTATAATGCTTGTATATAGCAAGTATAATGTTTATATATAGTGTATATAATGGTTAAGCATAGTGTGTATAATGCATATATATAGCATGTATAAACTTGTAGATAGTATGTATAATACATATATATATTATGTATAATACTTATACGTAGCGTCTACAATACGTGTATAAACTTATATATATAATGTGTATAATGCTTGTACATAACATTATAAAGCTTGTATGTAGTGTGTACAAACTTGTACAATGGTATATCTATAGTTATATATATATATATATAAATATAAACTTATATATATTGTGTATTATACTTATATATAGCATGTATAAACTTATACATACTGTGTATAATGCTTGAATATAGTATGTATAAGTTTATAAATAGTATGTGCAATACTTGTACGTAGTGTGTATAAACTTATATATAGTGTGTATAATTCTTGTACCATGCTTATACATAGCGTGTATAAACATATATATTGTGTGTGTAATGTTTATATAAACTTATATATAATGTGTATAATGTATGTATAATACTTGTATAAACTTGTATATAGTATGTACAATGCTTGTATATAGTGTATATAATACTTGTACATAACATGTGTAATACTTATACATAGTCTGTATAATACTTATACATAGTGTATATAATACTTGTATATAATATATACAATGCTTGTACATAGCATATACAATGCTTATATTAATTCTTACATGTTATGTATAATTCTTATATATAGCGTGTATAAGCTTGTATAAAGTGTGTATAATGCTTGTATATAGAGTGTACAATGCTTATAAAAACTTGTATATAATGTGTATAATTCTTGTACATAGCATATATAATGTTTGTTCATAGCAAGTATAATACCTATATAATACTTATACATAGTATGTATTATGCTTGTAGATAGCATGTATAA
Organism: Dendrobium catenatum; assembly: GCF_001605985.2. Classification (NCBI taxonomy): domain Eukaryota; kingdom Viridiplantae; phylum Streptophyta; class Magnoliopsida; order Asparagales; family Orchidaceae; genus Dendrobium; species Dendrobium catenatum. The sequence goes on from NW_021318595.1 coordinate 2,508,408, forward strand.
ATTTGAACATAATATCTATGATGCATGTTTGTTGCATGTATAAACTTATATATAGTGTGTATAATACTTATACATAGCATATATATTGTGTGTATATTGCTTGAACATAGTGTGTATAAACTTTTACTTAGCTTGTTTACAATGCATGTACATAGTGTGTATAGTGCTTGTATAATGCTATACACTATGTACAAGTTTATACAAGCATTAGAAACACATATACATAATTTATACATGCTATCTATAAGCTTGTACATAGCGTGTATAAAATTTATACATACTTTGTAAAAGTTTATACATAGTGTGCATAATGCTTATACATAGCATATATAAAGTTGTACATAATATGCATAATGCTTGTACATAGCTTGTATAAACTTTTACATAGTATATATAATTCTTGTATATAGCGTGAATAATGCTTGTACATAGCGTGTAAAATACTTTTATATAGTGAGTATAATTCTTGTATAAACTTGTACATATAGTGTATAATACTTGTATATAGTGTGTATAATGCTTGTACATAGCGTGTATAAAGCTTGCATATCATGTATAAACTTATACAAAGTGTGTATAATGCTTATCCATAGTGTGTACAAACTTAGACAAAATGTGTATAATATTTGTATAAACTTGTATGTAGCATATATAAATTGGTATATATGTATTGTAAAGTTTATACATGCTATGTACAAGCATTATATATAATTTATAAAAGTTTATACATTCATTATACATGCTTTGTACAGGTTTATACAATGTATTATACACACTATGTTTAAGTATATACAAACGTATACACACTATGTACAAGTTTTATACATGTTATATACAAGCATTAAAAAAACTATGTATAAATTTATAAAAGAATTATATATATTATATACAAGCATTAAACACATTATGCACAAGTATTATACACACAATGTACAAGTATTATACATACTATATTTAAGTTTATACAAGCATTATACATGCATTATATGCACTATGTATAAGTTTTATACACACTATATACAATTTTATACATGCATTATACACGCTATGTATAAGGTTATACAAGTTTATACACATATTTTACAAGAGTTATACACACTATATACAGGTTTATATATATGCTATATACAAGCATTATACACACTATATATACATTTATACAAGCATTGTACATGCTATGTACAAGCATTACAGACGCTATGTATAATGCATTATAGACGCTATATATAAGTATTATACAAATTATGTATAAGTAATATACACTGTGTATAAGTTTATTCAAGCATTATATATAATATATACTAGTTTACACACGATATATATAAGCATTATACACGCTATATATAAGCATTTTATACACTATGTACAAATTTATATACGTTATATACAAGTTTATATATGTTATGTACAAGAATTAAACACACTATGTACAAGTTTCTACATGCTATATACAAGCATTATATATGTTAAATAAAAGTATTATACACACTATGTACAGGCTATGTACAGGTTCATTATGACCAAGCATTATACACGCTATGTACAATTATTATACACACTATGTACAAGTTTATACATATTAGGTTCTCTGCCAACACTGGAGATAGTGTAAAAGGATGACAGTTCTCTACCGCACTGGGTAGTGGTGGAAAGAGTGTTTGTAAAGGCTTATCCATTTTGCTGTGGGTGCAAAAGGAGAGTCACTATTGGTATTAGTGCAATACTCGAAGGGTACCTCCGGAGAGTGGATGTAGGTCTGGTTTTGACCGAACCACTATAAACCTCGTGTCTTTATTTTTTTGCTGCCTTTTTATTTTTGTGTTTTAACTTTTAAAATTGTGGTTGAAAAACAATTTCTATAAAACTCATTAAAGTTTATTTTTCAATTTAAAAATTAAAAAAGATGGATTAATTTTTAATTATCAATTCACCCCCCCCCCTTGGTTAGCCGTAGGGACATAAGCTTAGGTTTAACAACATAATTCATAGTGAACGAGTTTCAACAAGTGGTATCAGAGTGTTATTTCAAAACCATAAGTTTACACTACTTTTTGATTAACGTAGATTATTACATTTGAAAACCGAAATACACCCAAGGGTTACTCTATAACTAGCCCTCCACTGTTCGATAATATACCTTTTGATTTTTGAAAAACACGTATATCTATATTTTTGCAGTCACTTAATTATCATATGTGGAACTTAGTTCAGGAAGGATATAGAAAACTAATTAGAATAGTTGGAGTTAGAGTTGAAACACCTTTTGCATACTTGACACTAGAAGAATGTGACTTAGCACAACTAAATGCCAAATGCTTGAATAGTTTCTTTTGTGCTTTAAAATCAAAAGACTACATGTAGGTTTCCACTTGCAAAAGTGGAAAGGACATATGGGATAGACTTTATATAACTTATGAGGGGACTAATGAGGTTAAGAAATCTAGACTTAATATCTTGTTGCATGATTATAAACTATTTTGCATAAAATCAAATGAATCATTTTCTGATATGTACATAAGATTCACACAAATAGTTATCTCTTTTCATGCACTGGGTAGGGAACTAACAAATACTGAAATGGTTAATAAGATTCTTCGTTGTTTGCCTACTGCTTATAATGCTAAAATTACTGCAATTATAGAGTATAAAGCTCTAAACATTTACTCTATTGATAATCTTCTTGGCTCGCTAGTTGCTTACGAGCAAGGATTTAGCCAAAGAAAGAATGATGCAGGTGAACCACGAAGGAAAAAAAATATAGCACTAAATATGGAAGAGTCTAAGAGTGAACACTCACAACCTGAGGATGACGACGACATCGCATTGCTGGCTAGACAATTCAAAATCTTTCTAAAGAGGAAGCCGAAGAGACGCCAGCATTGGAATAGAGGTAAATTTAATAGAAATACCAAGGATTCAAATGAAGTGATTTGCTAGAAGTGCAGGAAATCTAGTCATATCAAGACTGATTGCCCAAAACTCAAAGCTACTCCTAGCAAGGAGAAGGTAGAGGAGAAATAAATTGTAAAGAAGGGTAAGAAGAAGTTTCAAAAAGCCTTCTTGGTGGACTCTACTTCAGATTAATCAGAGACTGAGAAGGAAGAAGAAGTCACTAATCTGTGCTTAATGATCGATAGTCTTGATTAGTCAGATCAAGAAGACATATTTGATTTAACCTATGATGAACTTTTTGAAATTTCTGAACACATGCATGATGCATATAGGAAAATGAAGAAAATGCATATTAGTCTAAGTTTAGAGTTTGAAGAATTACAAAAGAAACATGAAATTTTTAGGAAATATCATGCTTTAATTGATGACAATCACATGAAATTACTTGATGAGTTTGATGACTTGAATAAAAAATATAAAAATTTAAAATCATCTTATGTTGAACTTGAAAAAGATTTTAAAAATTCTAAGGATGAATCGGAGAGCAAAATTTATAGATCAAATTATACAAATCAAATTTTAGAAGATATGAATTTATTTTACAAATTAATGATAAAAGCTCTCGAGGATAATAGGATACCTCCTAAACTAGAATATTTTACTAATCCTGTTATGTATCCAAAATTTATGCAATCCTTGAATAGATAGATGAATTTTAGAAGACTTAGAAAACCATTTGCAACAGTAAAATGTAATAATTATAGATTGTTTGGACATATAGCTCACACATGTACTTTGAAGATGAAAACGTATTTGGTGTGGAGACCTAAGATGCATAAACCTAAACATATCATACATGTATCTGATTATAAATTTCTTAAAGGAGAACCAAAACTTATTTGGGTTCTCAGGTCTAACATTTGATAATTTTGCAGGGTCGCTCTCACACAAGATCTCGTGAGAGCATATGGTACCTAGATAGCGAATGTTCAAAGCATATGACTGGAGATACTGCACAATTCATATCGCTGGAAGCCAGGAGTGGAGGCAAGGTTACACTTGGAGATAACACCACAAGGAAGGTGGTTGGATCAGGTATGATTAGAAATCTTAATAAATTTTTCATTGAGAATGTGTTATTAATAGAAGGCTTAAAGCATAACCTGTTAAGTATAAGTCAGCTATGTGATAAGAATATTGTGTGAAATTTTTTCCTATTAGCTGCATATTAAGCCTAAATGGTAAAGATGTTTTGAATGGTAAAAGGGTAAATAAT
>NW_021318595.1:2512961-2536386 GCF_001605985.2 Dendrobium catenatum
CTAAATATCTTAAGGACATCCTCAAAAAGTATGAAATGAATAATGCTAAACCTGTTAGTACACCAATGAGTTCCTCAGTTTAGTTGGATAAGGACCCTAAGGGAAAATCTGTTGATCAAAAGAAATTTAGAGAGATAATTGGATCTTTACTTTACTTGACTGTTAGCCGACCCGATATCATATTTAGTGTTTACTTATGTGCTAGATTTCAATCAGATCCAAAAGAATCACATTTGACAGCAGTGAAAATAATTTTAAGATATCTGTTAGGAACTCAGAACTTAGGAATCTGGTATCTTAAGTTTAGCCTCTTCATTTGAAATAATTGGTTATTTAGATTTTAACTTTGTAGGTTGTAGAGTGGATAGAAAGGGCACTTCTAGAACATGTCAATTTATTAGAAATTCTCTAGTCTCTTGGTCCAGTAGAAAACAAAATTCAGTAGCCCTGTCTACTAAAAAAGTTGAATACATTGCATTAAGAAGTTGTGTGGCACAAGTACTTTGGTTGAAATAACAGTTAATTGATTTAAGATTAATTATAGGTACTATTCCAATTTATTGTGATAACACTAGTGCTATTTGTATTTCTAAAAATCCTATTCAACACTCAAGAACCAAACATATAGATATAAGGCATCATTTCATAAGGGATCATGTATCCAAAGGAGATATTGAACTTACTCATGTTTCTACTGAAAATCAACTTGCAGACATTTTTACAAAATCTTTAGCCTTTGATACTTTCAGTGCATTAAGAATAAGGCTTGGTGTGATTGATTTGAATGCTTAAATAAAAATATTTTTGCAACATTGATTTTTGCTTACTAGCTAATGTGTTTGTGTGTTTTTATATGTTTATGAACTTGTACGTGTGATTTTCTTAGAGTTTGTTTTTTTTTAGTGTGTTTGTGTTTAAATTTTTGATTGAATTTGAAAATTTTGAGTGACAATCGTCCGGGAAGAAATGTTTTCGTACTGGACGATTTGTGTAGGGTGACAAACTGTCAGATTTTGAACCATTTGAGTGCAATTTTCAGTGTTTAGTGTCACTTCGTCTGTACGATCGTCATGATCATCCGGGACTAAATATTTTTCAAATGGAGGGATGAATGAATAAAGTGGTTGAATGGAAAAGGTAGTTTTTAATACGAACTTCGTACGTACGAACCTCTGGTTCGTCCGGATGAACACATGTCGGTTCGATGGAGGGGACGGTTTCAACTGCCATTAAAATGATATAAGTTCTTATCGTCCCAGGACGAACATGTGTTCGTCTATACGATCAATCTGATCAAAAGTCTGTACGAAAAAATGCTTCGTAAGTTGTGTTGATTACGAAAAGCCGTTTTTTTTTTACTCATTGGATCGTCCATACGAAATTTTTTCGTACATAACGAATTGAAATTTTCCTACGGGACGAAATTTTTTCGTCTGGTACGAATGTATCAATTTCAATAAATAGAAGGGCGTTTGAACTCAACAGTCACACTTAAAACTTCACTTTCAATCTCTTTCATACTTTAGATCTTCTTCCAAATGGTGAGTTTAAGTAAGAGACAAAAGGTTCTTGCAAAGAAACTACATAGAAATTCCTCTGAAAACATCCTTTTTAAAGCAAATAAGGAATCTTTTCCTAGGTTTGCCTCAGCGAAGATAACACCCTCAAGAATCCTAATCCAAGAACAACTTACCTTTCAGGTAATGAACTTATTTGCCTCAACATAGTTTGATTTTATCCTTACCCTCGTCTATCTCTACAATAAGGAAACCTTCCACTACTTACTCGCCAACATGTCTTTTAATTCTGACCACACTATAATCCGTTCCTTTGTCTTCAAATAAAAAGTTGAAATCACCAAGAATGACTTAGGAGCCTTTTTGAATTTAAGGACAGAGGGAGCCAGAGCCCATCACTTGATCAACACTCATGATTATGCATGGTATGAACTTAATAATGTGATTAGAAGAAATAATGTGAATGAACATGTGGCTAGAGTATCCGGTCTAGTTTGTAATGCATGAATCATCCAGCATGTCCTTAGAACTTCCATAATTCCTAAAGTTGGTGATAGGATCAACATTACCCATCTTCTTTCTATGGTGACCTTCTTGATCAAGACTAAAGAACCTATAGATGAAGCCCAACTTATCCTTGACTATCTTTATAGGCTGTCTGAAATTGGACATGTAGAGCATGAGAGAAAGAAGAACATCGCCTTAGGACATCTTGTTGCCTACATTCTAGAGAAGAAATATAATTTGGTTCATCCTGATCAAGAGTTTGAAGAACCGCTCTACTACAATGATAGACCATTTAGAGCAATCTTCAAAGAAGAACCAAGTAAAACTCATGTCATTAGTGATACAAAGGAAGAACCATAAGCTGCACTTGCACCCGCAAATGAACCAAATTATCAGGATTTGATTCAAAGATTTGATCACCTAGAGACCCATTTTGATCAACGTTTTGATTAAATTGAGACTCATCTTCAGCAGCAGGTCGCACTGTATCAGCATGACATGTATTTTATGAGGGATCAGATGAATGATATAAGTACCAATGTGCTTATGATGAGTACTTACTTTAACATCTTTGGTGCTGCACCTCCTCCTCCACCACCAGATCAAGGTCCTTCTCAGTGATTGTTGCACTTAATTCTATGTATTTTTAGTTTGTGTTTTATATGTGTTTTAAGTAAGTTTGTTGTATTTTCTTTACTTTAGATGTTTTATTTTTGTATTGAGATCCTGACCTTAAATTGTAATAACTTCATAGTGATATCAATATATGTTCACGTGTTTTGGATTTAATTGTATTAAAATGTGTGTTAGCCTTTATGACAATCATTAGATTTTTTATCTTAATAGTGCTATACTTTGAAGTGCAAATCTAAATTAAATTCATTAGAAAAACTAATTTTTTCTAAATTGAAGTTCTTCTTATAACTTGATATAATTATAATTATTATTTTCATGTCTCTAATTAGACTACATTAATTCTAATATTATTATTGAAACTATGATGTTTTCTTATTTTATATTTCACTTATCAATAAATATTTATGCACTTAGAAAAATTTAAAATTTTTTATTATTAATTTTGGAAAGATCAAAATTACTCTTGAATGTACAAATGTACAAAAATCAAAAGGAATGCTCAATGGTTCGCAATTAGAAAAAGAGTCACAAAATAAGCCCAAAAGTAAAAAGATGCACAAAAAATGTGCCAATAATTTGAAAAAGATGCGCAAAGCGCCACATGTGGTAATTATTTCTTTCTATTATTTTTTAATCTCTTAATTCAAATTGATCTACTGTACATTTATATTTTGTTTTGAAATTTTAAATATACAAATTTTCTATTCATCCTTTTTGCAATGATATTCTCTATCTTAGTGTCTTAATTGACTCATACTTTTAATATATTCTTTATATTATCAATGTTATATCTATTCTTAAATTCTATGAATTAATAAAATTTGCCTAATGTTTTAATTTTATTTGCATAACATATTTTAATCACTTTCAAGATTGAATTATCAAATGATTTGCATATGTCTACTTACATTTCAAGTCTTTTTCTTCTTTATTTTTTGCTGTTGTTAAAAAGGGAGAAAAATTATTTGTATCATATTTTTTTGGTTTGTTTGATCTTTTTTTTGTGTTTTGTGTTTGTTGTATAGGTTGTGTGTATTTGTTTTATTTAGTGTTTTGTATATTTCTAAAAATGCCTCTATATTTACACGTGTTCATCAATTCAGGGCGAGTTTAGGAGATTTTTTTGAATTTGAAAATTATACAAACAATAATTATTTTGCCATCATAAAAAAGGGGGAGATTATTAAGAGAGCTGCTATTTGCATGTTTTATATTCTTGAAACTTGTATAATTTTAATGATTTTAAATATTATTATTTTATGTATAGTTATCTCCTAACACTTTTTGGAAGAGTTGTTTCTGCTCTTATGTGTACTAATATTTCAAGAAAATTAAACTCCATACTAAAAAGACTTCAAATCAAATTCAGTATGAGATAATTTGTGTATTTAAAAACTTAAATTTTTCTTTGAATTAAATTTGAGAGGGAGTGATTGTAATTGAGTAAATACTCACACACACTTTAGGAGATCTTGAGAAATTTGTACTGATCGTACGGGACGAACATAGTCCGTACGAGATGATCAAGTCAGTTATCTCCTCGTAAGATCAATGGAACGAACAGGAATTGTAAAAAAAATTTCTAAGTCCTGATCATCAAGGACGAAGTGTATTCGTCCCAGGACGAAATATTCTCTGGAAAATTTTCATTCAAGAACGAAGTGTATTCGTTCCAGGACGAGTTGCTCTCTTGAGTACTATCATCCAGGACGAAGTGTATTCATCCCGGGACGATTTACCCTCTGTAAAACTTTAATCCAGATGAACCTTAAATTCGTCCCAAGACGAAGTGAACGACCTCTGAAAAATTAAGTGTCGTTCTGCAATTTTTGGGAACCGACCTATGGAATAAACGTTCGTACCTGACGAACCTAGTTCGTACGGGACCATGTGTGTGTACGAAGTTATTTCATACCCATATACATTAGGTTTGTTTCCAACGCATTTAAGTAAAATCGTCCAGGACGATCCAATTCATATTGACTTGAAAATTTACAGTTTTTGGATGATTTTTTGTGTCTTTTCTATAAATAGTCCAAACTAAACTGCCACATCATCTTTTTGCCTACTAATCTTCGTGCCTATTGAAAGAAGAGTCAAGGAGAGAGTGTGAGAGAGTATATGAAGGAGATTTCTTGCCATTGGAGCGTGAAGGTTTCACTTGGTACTCAAAGGCGAGAGTCTTTACTCTTGGTTTGTGATTGCTTCCCTTTTCTCTCTTCCTTCTAGAATTCTTGTGAGAAGATCTATAAAGAAGATCCGATTCTCTACCAACACTTGGAGAGTGTGAACAACCAAAGGGTTCTCTGCCCACACTTGGAGAGTGTAAATAGCCGAAGGATTATCTGCCTACACCGGGAGAGTGTAAAAGGATGACGATTCTCTGCCAACACTGGGATAGTATAAAAAGACGAAGGTTCTCTACCAACACTGGGGATAGTGTAAAAGGATGATAGTTCTTTACCGCACCGGGTAGTGGTGGAAAGAGTATTTGTAAAGGCTTCTCCGCCTTACTGTGGGTGCAAAAGGAGAGTCACTATTGGTATTACTGCAATACTCGGAGGGTGCTTCCGAGGAATGGATGTAGTCTGGTTTTAATCGAAGAACTATAAACCTCGTGTCTTTATTTTTTTGCTGCCTTTTTTATTTTTGTGTTTTTACTTTTGAAACTGTGGTTGAAAAATGATTTAAAAATGATTTCTACAAAACTCATTAATGTTTATTTTCCGGTCTAAAAATTAAAAAAGAGGGATTAATTTTTAATTACCAATTCACCCCCCCCCCTCTTGGTTAGCCGCTGGGACATAAGCTTAGGTTTAACAACCTAACTCATAGTGAACGAGTTTTAACATTATGTATACTATGTACAAGTATTATATATGCTATATACACACTATGTACAGGTATTATACACGTTATGTACAAATATTATATACACTATATACAAGCATTATACATACTATGTATAAGTATTATACACTGTGATACACTTTTATACAAGCATTATACATATTATGTATAAGAATTATACACACTATGTACAAGTTTATATAAGCATTACACAAGTATTATACACACTAGATATAAGTTTATACACATAATATACAAATATTATACATAATATGTACAAGTATTATACACACTATGTACAAGCATTTTATAGACTATGTACAAGCATTATACATATTATGTATAAGTTTATACATGCTATATAAAAGTATTATAAATGCTATGTATAAGTTTGTACATGCTATTTATAAGTATTATATATACTATACATAAGATTATAAATGCTATTTACATGCACTATACACACTCAGTATACAAGCTTTGTACAAGCATTATACACTCTATGTATAAGCATCATACATGCTATAAACAAGTATTATATGTACTATATATAAACATTATATATATTTCGTACAAATTTATATAAGCATTATATATGCATTACACATGTTTGTACACACCATATACAAGTTTATACATTATATGTATATAGTGTCTAATAGCTTGTAACATACTGTGTTGAATGCTTATATATAGCATTAAACACAGTGTATAATGCTTATATAAATTTGTTTAAAGTATGTATAAAGGTTTATGTAGCATGTACAATATTTGTACATAGTGTGTATGTACATAGCATATATAAACTTGTACACAAACATGTATAAAGTTATATATAGTGTGTATAATACTTGTACATATCAGGTATAACTTGTATAAAGAATATGTATAATGCTTATACATAGATTTTGTAAACTTATGCATAGTGTGTATAATACTTATATAAACTTATATAAGTATTAAAAATAGTATGCACAAGTTTATATACGCTATGTACAAGTATTATACACACTATGTATAAGCACTGTACATGTCATATATAAGTATTGTACACACTATATACAAGTTTATACACGCATTATACACATTATATATAAGTGTTATACACACTATGTACAAATTTATATAGTGTGTATAAACTTATACATAGTGTATATAAACTTATATATAATATGTATAATACTTGTACATAGCATTGTACAAGCATTATACACCCTATATAAATATTTGTATATATTACGTACAAGTATTATACACACCACATAATAGTTTATATAAGCATTATACATGTTATATACAAGCATTATATACACTATATATATAGCGTGTATAATGCTAATATATAATTTATATAAAACTTATATATATAATGTATAATGCTTGTACATACTATGTATAGGTTTATCCATGCTAATAAATAAGCATTATATACATTATTATATAAGCAATATACACACTATGCATAAGTTTATAAATACTATGTACAAGCAGTATATAGATTATGTGTAACTTTATACAAATATTATACAAGCATTATACATACTATGTACAAGCATTATATATAATATGTATAAGTTTTTACACACTATATACAAACATTGTATACATTTTATACAATTTTATAGAAGCATTATACATGCTATATATAAGTATTATACACACTATATAAAAGTTTATACAAGCATTATACATGTTATAAATAAGTATTATACACATTATATACAAGCAAAATACAAACTATATACAAGCATTATACATGCTATATATATACATAATATATATAAGTTTATACACGCTATGTACAAGTACTATACACACTATATATAAGTTTATACAAATATTATACATGCTATATACAAATATTATATATGCTATATACAACATATAAGTATCGTTTATACATAGTGTATATAATAATTTTATAATAATATATATTAACTTATTTACAATGTATAATACTTATATATAGTGTGTATAATGCTTATATATAGTATGTATAATACTTATACATAGCATGTATAAACTTATACATAGTATTTTAATGCTTGTATATAGCATGTATAAACTTGTACATATTATGTATACTACTTGTACATAGTGTGTACAATATTATACATAATGAGTATAAGGCTTGAACATAGCGTGTATAAACTTGTACATAGCATATATAAACTTGTATATAATGTGTATAATACTTGAACATAAAAAATATATACTTATACATAGCATGTATAATGCTTTTATATAGTATCTCAATACTTAGATATAAACTTGTATATATTATGTATAATGCTTGTACATAGCGTGTATAATGCTAAAATAATTATATATATGTATATAATATATGTATAAACTTGTATATAACATGTATCAAATTTGTACATAGTGTGTACAATACTTGTACAAACTTATACATATTATGTATAATGCTTATATATAGTGTGTATAATACTTGTATATAGCATGTATAAACTTGTACATAGCATGTATAATGCTTGTATATAGCATGTATAATACTTATATAAACTTGTACATAGTACGTATAATGCTTGTATATAGCGTGTACAAACTTCTATATAATGTGTATAATACTTGTACATAGCGTGTATAAATTTTTACATAATATATATAATTCTTATATACAGTGTGTATAATGCTTGTATATAGTGTGTATAATACTTGTATATAGTGTGTATAATACTTATACATAGTGTATATAATGCTTGTACATAGCATGTATAATGCTTGTATAAACTTATATATAGTGTGTATAATGCTTATATGTAGCATGCACAATACATATATAAACTTTTATATAGTGTGTATAAATTTGTACATAGCGTGTATAAACTTATACAAAATGTGTATAATACTTGTATAATTCATGTATAAATTTGTACATAACATGTTTAATACTTGTACAAACTTTTACATAGTGTGTATATTTCTAATATATAGTGTGTCGAATGCTTGTACATAGAGTCTATAAACTTGTACATAGCATGTATAATGCTTGTACATAGCTTATACAATGCTTATATAAACTTGTACATAATGTGTATAATACTTATATATAGCGTGTACAAACTTATACATAATATGTATAATACTTGTAAATAGCATTAATAAACTTATACATAATATGTTTAATACTTATACATTATATGTATAATGCTTGTACATAATATGTATAAGTTTATATATAATGTGTATAATGCTTGTACATAATATGTGTAATACTTGTACATAACATATATAATGCTTATATAAACTTATACATAGTGTGTATTAGCATGTATAATGGTTGTATAATACTTGTATATAGTGTGTATAATACTTTTATATAGCATGTATAATGCTTGTCTATAGCATGTATAATACTTGTATAAATTTTTATATAGTGTGTATAATATTTATACATAGCATGTATAATGCTTATATAAACTTGTACATAGCGTGTATAAACTTATACGTAGTATGTAATAACATGTATATAGTATTTATAATGCTTATATATAGTGTATATAATACTTGTATAATGTATAGCATGTATAAATATATACATAGTGTGTTTAATACTTATACATAGTATATATAATACTTGTATAGAACATGTATAAACTTGTACATATTGTGTATAATACTTGTACATAGTGTGTATAAGGATTGTATCATGTATAATACTTGTATAAACTTATACATAATATGTATTAGCATGTATAATGCTTGTATATAGTATATATAATACATGTATATAGTGTGTTTAATGCTTGTAAATAGCATGTTTAATGCTTGTATAAACTTATTCTTAGTGTGGATAATTCTTGTACATAGTATTTATAATGCTTGTATAAACTTGTATATAGCGTATATAAACTTATACATAGCATGTAAGAACTTATATATAGTGTATATAATGCTTATACATAGCATGTAGAATACTTGTATAAACTTGTACATAGCATATATAAACTTATACATTGTGTGTATAAACTTGTTTATAGTGTGTATAAACGTGTATAATGCATATACAAATTTATACATAGCGTGTATAATACTTACATAAACTTGTACATAGTGTGTGTAATTCTTATATATATTGTGTATAATACTTGTACATAGCATATATAAACTTGTATATAGTATGCATAATGCTTATATATAGCATGTACAATGCTTGTATAAACTTAAATATAGTGGGAATAATGCTTATACATAGCGTGTATAAACTTGTACATAGTGTGTATAATGCTTGTACATAGCATATATAAACTTATACATAATTTGTATAATGCTTATACATAGTGTGTAAAATACTTGTACATCACATGTATAATGCTTGTATAAACTTATACTTAATGTGTATTAGCATGTATAATACTTATGTAACGCTTGTATATAGTGTGTATAATATATATACATAACGTGTATAATCCTTATACATAGCATATATAATGCTTGTATAAACTTGTATATTATGTGAATAATGCTTGTACATATCATGTATAATGTTTCTATATACTTTTATATAGTGTGTATAAACTTATATAGAGCGTGTATAAACTTAAACATAATGTATATAATGCTTATATAATATGTTTACAAACTTGTACATGATGTGTATAATACATATACAAACTTATATATATTATATATAATACTTATACATAGCGTATATAATGCTTGTACAAAGTATATATAAATTAGTAGATAGTATGTATAATGCTTTTACATAGCGTGTATAATGCTTATATAAACTTGTACATAGTGCGTAATTGTATATAGTATGTATAAATCTTTACATAGTGTATATAATACTTGTATATAGCCTGCATAAACTTTTATATAGTGTGTATAATACTTATAAATGGCATGTACAATACTTCTACATAATATGTATAAACTTATATATAATGTGTATGAATTTATATATAGTGTGTATAAATTTATACAATATTTATATAAGCATTATTCACTCTATGTATAAGTTAAAACACGCTATATATAAGTTTATTCAAGCATTATACATACTATGTACAAGTTTATACATGCTATGTATAAGTTTATATACGCTATATGCAAGCATTATAGATACTATGCACAAGCATTGTATATGTTATATACAAGCAATATACATACTATATACAAGTTTATACATGCTATTTAAAAGCATTAAACACACTATGCACAAGCATTATACATAATATGTATAATGCTTGCGCATAATGTGTTTAATGCATTTAAATAGCATGTATAAACTTATATATAGTGTGTATAATGCTTGTATATAATATGTATAAACTTATACAAAGTGTGTTTAAAGATTATAAAATATGTGTATAGTGCTTGTATAAAATTGTTCATAGCATGTATAATGCATGTATAAAATTATATATATTATGTATAGTGCTTATATATAGCATATATAAACTTGTACATAGCTTGTATAAACTTATACATAGTGTGTATAATACTTGTATATAGCATGTATAATGCTTATACATAGCATGTATAATTCTTACATAGCATATATAAACTTGTATATAGTGTGTATACTATTTATTCATAGTATGTATAAACTTGTACATAACATATATAAGGCTTGTATATGATGTGTTTAATGATTGTACATAGCGTGTGTATAATACTTGTACATATCATTGAATGCAGTATACAATATGTGTATAAACTTTTATATAGTATGTATAATAATTGTACATAGTATGTATAAACTTGCACATATTATGTATAATAATTTTATAATGCTTGTATAAACTTGTACATATTGTATATAATGCTTCTACATAATGTATAAAAGTTTGTACATACTTTTTACAAGTTCTTATATATTATATATAAGTTTGTATATAGTATATATAATACATTATATATAGAGTGTATAAACTTATACATAGTGTGTTTAATGTTTTTCTATAGCATAAATAATGCTTGTACATAACGTGTATTATGCTTGTATATAGTGTGAATAATATTTGTTTAAACTTGTATATAGTGTGTATAATTCTTGTACATAATATGTATAAATTTGTATATAGTGTGTATAATGCTTGTACATAGCATGTATAAAATTATACATAGTGTGTAAAAGGCTTATACATAATATATACAATGCTTGTATGTAATATGTATAATTCTTGTACATAATGTGTATAAACTTATTTAAATATTATGTATAATACTTGTACATAATATATATAATGCTTATACATACAAACTAGTATATAATATATATAATGCTTGTACAAGCTTGTATAAATTTATACATAGTGTATATAATACTTGTACATAGCGTATATAAACTTATACATATTATTTATAATACTTTAACATAATATGTATAAACTTGTATATAATGTATATAAGGCCTATATAAACTTATATATAGTATGTATAACACTTGTACATAGCATGTATAATGTTTGTATATAGCATGTACAGTGCTTATACATAGTTTTTTTAAACTTGTATATAGTTTATATAAACTTATTCATAATGTATAATACTTAAATAAAATATATATAATGCTTGTACATAGTATTTATAAACATATACATAGTGTGTATAATACTTGTACATAGCATGTTCAAACGTACATATAGTGTGTAAAATACTTATACATAGCATATATAAACTTGAACATAGTATATATAAAGCTTGTATAAACTTATATATAATGTGTATAATGCTTGTATAAGCATATATAAAATTGTGTATAGTGTGTGTAATGCTTATACAGAGTGAATATAATACATATATAAAATTATATATAATGTATATAATACTTATATATAGCGTATATAATGCTTATACATAGCGTGTACATTTCGTGTACATAGTGTGTATAATATTGTTATATAGAATGCACAATACTTATACATAGTGTGTATAATGCTTGTACATAGTGTGTAAAATGCTTGCATATAACATGTATAATGTTTGCTTAAACTTGTACATTGTGGGTATAATACTTATACATAAAATGTATAATGCATTTACATAATATGTATAAAGTTGTATAATGCATGCATAATGCTTGTATAAATTTGTACATAGGCTGCATAATACTTATATAAATTTATACACAGTGTGTATAATGCTAGCATATAGCATGTTCAAACTTGTATATAGTGTGTATAATGCTTGTACATAGCATCTATAAACTTATATATATTGTGTATAATGCTTATACATAGTATGTACAATGCTTGTACATAGTGTGTACATGCTATTTATAAGTTTATACATGTTATATATAAGCATTATATATACTTTGTACAAGTTTATATATGCTATATACAAGTATTATACACACTATATATAAGTTTGTATAAGGATTATACATGCTATATACAAGCATTATACAAGCATGATATACACTATGTATAATTTTATATATGCTATGTACAAGCATTTTACACACTATATACTAGTCTATATATGCGATGTATAAATATTATACACTCTATGAACAAGTATTATACATACCAGGCCATCTCAAACATCAATGTTGAAAGTTTATTAGGGATGTTAAGCCCTTATGAACTAATCAAAGTATGGAAATTAAATACAAACACAATCACATCCAAAACCAAGATTCATCACAGAAATCAAAGTGCGAAAATTAAATATAAAAATAATAAAAGAAAGAACACATCAGATTTATAGTGGTTCGCTCAAACTTTGACCTACATCCACTCCTCATAGGCACCCTCTGAGTATTGCACTAAACTCAGTGTCTCTCCTTTAGCCCCCACAGCTAGGCGAAGAAGCCCTTATAAATCACTTCCACCTTCCCCGGTGCGGCAGAGTAGTTGGGTCCTTTGACACCAAAGAGATCTTCTTCTTCTTAAAACTTCCCTCAAGATAAGCATTGAATCTGATGGTACTAAGGTGCAAGCTGGCCGGAGCAACCATGTAGAATCCCCCTCCACACTCCCTTGAAACCCTCTCCAAACTCCACCCTTTCCTCTCTCCCTTTCAAGCTCTCTCTTCAAGTTCCCTCTAAAAGAATGAAGCTATAATGGCTGCCAAAGACACTTACTAAGTGTTAGGAGAGTTGCTAATTATATGTTTTATATTCTTGCAACTTCTATAGTTTTGATGATTCCAAATATTATTGTTTTAAGTTTTGTTATCTCCTAACATTTTTTGGAAGATTTGTTTTTGCTCTTGTGTGGACTAACATTTTAGGAAATTTGAACTTCAGATTAATGAAGACTTCAAATCAAATTCAGCATAAGATAATTTGTAAATTGAAGCTTATATTTTTCTTTGAATTGAGTTTGAGAGGGAGTGATTATAATTGTGTAAATACACACACACACACTTAACGAGATCTTTAAAAAAAAATTATACATATCATACGGGACGAACTCAATTCGTACGGGATGATCAAGTTAGTTATCTCCTTGGAAGAGCAATGGAATGAATAGGAAGCACAGAAAATTTTTCTAAGTCCTTATCATCCAGGACAAATTTCTTATTCATCCCAGTACGAAATGGGCTCTGGAAAACTTTTGTTCAGACGAAATTCATATTTGTGTCAAGATGAATTGCTCTCCGGAAAATTTTTGTCCAGACGAACTCCAATTCGTCCCAGGATGAAATGTCCTCTGGAAAATTTTTGTTCAGACAAAATCCATATTCGTGCTAGGACGAAATGCTCTCTGGAAAATTTTTGTCCAGACGAACTCCAATTCGTCCCAAGATAAAATGTCCTCTATAAAAATTTCGTCCAAACGAACTCATATTTGTCCCAGGATGAAGCGAACTGAATCTTGAAAATTTGGCGACTTCCTACAGATTTTGGAATCGACCCGACCTATGGTATAACCGTTCATACCAGACGAACTTTGTTTGTACAGGATGATTAATGTGTACGAAGTCAGTTCGTACCAATATACATTGGGTTTATTTCCAACTGAATTAAGTAACATCATCTGGGATGATCCACGATCGTACGGGACGATCCACTGCTGACATACTTGAATTTTAGCTATTTTTGGACGATTTTTTGTGTCTTTCTTATATAAAGTCCAATATAAACTGTCACTTAATCTTTTTGCCTACTGATCTTCATGTCAATTGAAAGGAGAGTCAAGGAGACATTGTGAGAGAGTGTTTGAAAGAGAATCCTTACTACTGGAGCGTGAAAGTTTCACTTGGTACACAAAGGTAAGAGTCTCTACTTTTGGTTTTTGATTACTTCACTCTTTCCTCTCTTCCTTCTAGATTTCTTGTGAAGAAGATCTGTCAAGAAGATTTGGTTCTCTGCCGATACTTGGAGAGCATGAACAGTCGAAGGGTTCTCTGCCCACACTAGGAGAGTGTGAAATGACAAAGGGTTCTCTGCCCACACTAGGAATGTGTGAAAGGATGAAGGTTTCTCTGCCTTCACCGGGAGAGTGTGAAAGGATGAATGATTCTCTGCCAATACTGGGAAGAGTGTAAAAGGATGACGATTCTCTGTCGTACCGGATAGTGATGGAAGAGAGTTTTGTAATGGATTCTCCGTCTTGCTGTGGGTGCAAAAGGAGATTCACTAGTGGTATTAGTGCATTACTCGGAGTGTACCTCCGGGGAGTGGATGTAGGTCGTGTTTGACCGAACCACTATAAATCTTGTGTCTTTTATTTTTCCGCTACTTTTTATTTTTTTTTTTACTGTTTCTAACTTATGGTTGAAAAATGTTTTCTATAAAATTCACTAAAGTTAATTTTCTCAGTTCTAAATTTTGAAGAGGGATAAATTTTTTTAATTACCAATTCATCCCCCCTCTTGGTTAGCCGTTGGAACATAAGCTAAAGTTTAACAACCTAATTCATATTGATCAAGTATCAAAACAAAGTGCCTTGTAAAAACATAAATAGAAGAGCTCAAAATGAGCTCATTAATTATAACTTACTGACTTTATCATCCACGCCGATATGTATATCGTCCTGATCGATCAGTATAAATTAAGCCTAATCAGCCAGGATGATTTAGGACGATCAGAAGAAATTTGTTCATATCATCTAGGATGATAATATATCATCATGGTCAATCAGTACAAATCATGGAATATCATCCTGAACATCGCCCTGAATAAGAGCTATCTTATATCCAATCGTCTAGTCGATCGTCCCGGCCGATCCTATGAACGGCTAGGACAATGTGATCATGTAATCAAAACTTAATTGCTTTCCTTAAATACCAGATTAATTTAGGAAAATACCAGATTAATTTAGGAAAAAAATATGCTGGATTGGCCAGGTCGATGCCTGGGATGATACCCGGGATGATGTCTAGAAATATGTAATACCTAAATAGATATGGCACCTGATTCTTTTTTATTTGAGCCTATCGTCCTAGCCGATACAAAATCATCCAGGATGATGTGTTTAATGACGGCTTCCTTAATAAGAATTCTCTAATTAGGGTTTCTATTTTTGAACCGATCATCCAGGCTGATATAAATATCATCCCGGACGATATTATCAAAAACAAAAAACTCTAGGTAATAGTTAGAAAAACTACCAAGGTGTGTGTGTGCAAGATTTTTTAGCATCAGAATTCACATTATTTATAATAGACTCAAGAAAGGGAAAAATATAAACTAACTCAGACTTAATCTATCCAATCTTGAGTTAGCTTAAGTTGCACTCGGCCTTGTGGACCTAAGAAAATCATGAATATTTGGTATCATAAAAATTATAATCTATGAAAACAGATCTGCAAAAGGTTTTGCTGGCAGCCTAGCTGCCAGTCGACCATCGATTAACGCTGGTAGATCACCAGTATTTACTAGCGGCTATATTAAAATTTCGGTGATTAAAATAAGCCATTTGGAAAAAAAATAATTAACACTGGTGGCTTGGTAAATGTGATAAAAAAATAGAAAATTGGAAGCCTTCCTAGGGGTTATTTTACTGTCAGCATTTCCAACTATTTATTATTAAATACTGCCGGGTAAACCACTGATTAATGCTGGCGATCAGACAGCCAATAAAACTGCTAGTAATTCCGATGGTTATTTGGCTGCTGGAATCATCGCTGGTAATCGTTGATTTTCTTATAGTGTTTAGCCTTCTCTTATTCCAAAAGCCCTTTTTTAATTCCAACACATAAAGCATGATCTCAAAAAAATTGTTTTACGCAAGCAAGGGAAGGAATAAAGTTTTTTTACGCTCACTTACGCTCATAAAAGGATGTTCAGGCTCTCGGGTACTTTTTTCTCTCATAGTTCTATGCTTCATGTTCTTCTCTGGTCTTCTATTTTATGATAGGAGTTCTTGAAGTTAAGTCGTATACACATAGGATAGCAAGATCAATTCTCTTAGCTTGCCTCATCTCCTACAATCAGACTCTAATCGGCCTCGGATTTTATCGTTTGTTGCTTGCAGAGAGAGAAGCCTACACGCCATCTCCGCCTCTGACTCCTTCAACTGAACGGTAATGAGCAATCTGCCCTAAGTCGATCCTAGCCTCCCTTTGTAAGCTTGAACAGAACCAACAGTGGTTCCAGTTTCTTCTGTGTTCGACCCCCTGTGCAAGAATAAAACTAAGCGAACCACAATAATGACCCTAGCCTTCGACGAATCAGACGAACATGCCTATAAATAGGGTCTCTCTCTCTCCATTTCTTGAAGCAATGAGTGAGAGAAGGAGATATGCTTAATTTTTTTTTTTTTTTTTTGAGAAAATTTGGGGTTTGCTCGTATATTTAAAGATGAGGAAAAGCAATTACATGTAAATAAAAACTTCTATAACTAGAAAAGCTCCAAAACAGTGGAGCATGCCCACAAGAGCATCAAAAACTGCTCAAAAAACAGCTAAAAAACTTAACAAAATCATCCAAAGTGCATCCAAAAAGCTCCCTAAGCCAAGAAGAGCCTGGACTCAGGAGTAAGTAATAGTGAACCGATTTAATACCAAAATATCATCATGAATAAATCTATCACCTAGTTGACCAAAGGCCATTCTAGGGGAACCCTCCAAGGGAGCATCATCATTGTATAGGCAGTGGTAATTAAAAACATAGCATGCAACCAAGAATAGCACCCAGTAGCAACCAAATAGCAACAATATAAATTCCAATCCAATCCAGCACTTAGAAAAATGTAATAGGAAATTAGAAATCTGAGGCCAACTACATAAAACACATTAGAAGTAGCATAATATTTGAGGTAGTGATTTCCAATTGATGGCTTCATCAAAAACTGCCCTTTTGATAATATAAGATGAAGTGATACTACAGTTAATGATATTGCCAAAATATCTACTATTCCTTTCTTTCCAAATAAAATAAAGGGAGCAGCTCACAAAGAGAAAATATAGATTTTTTACTTTCTTTTGGTTTTTGAATTCATCATCTATCCACTCGTAAAGATGCAGTATTATCGGTCTAAGAAGCAGTCTCGTGGAAGAGGGGATAAGGCTACTAATAACAGTGTGGGAGTAAGGGCAGTCAAAAAGTAAGTGTGTGACACTTTCAGTATTTTCATGACATAAATTGCAGGTAGCAGGGACATAAATATTTCTTTTTTGCAAGGCATCGGCAGTTTTCAAACCCCCAATAACAGCTAGCCATAAATAACACGAGTACCTCATAGAGTGATGAGAATGCCAAATGAATTTATGCCAATTGCAGGAAGGCAAATGTGAATAAAAATAATCCAAAAAGCTCCCAAACTTACTGTTATCCCAATTTTCCCAAAGCAAGCAATCAGTAGTGCTATCAGCAATGGGGATAGCTTTTATTTCATCTGAAAAAGCTACGGGCAGATGATCTGGGAGAACCCAATTACCTTCCGAGATGTAGGTTTTAACCAGCTCATTAGTGTGAGAAGAGTTAAGCCATAAAAAACCAAAAGTAGAGTCTCCAATCTTGTTATTATTAAACCAATGATCCCAGTGAAGAGAAATAGGAGCTTGCCCATTGATTTTGAAAGTGAATTTTGCTTTAACAGCTTCCGCAGTAATACAAAGTGATTTCCAAAAATTTGAAGCATTTCTCTGGACAGGTTTCCATGGGGAGATATATCTAGAAACAAGCCAATTAGATAATAAAGAGTTGGAATTATACATCCTTAGATTACAGAACAATTGAATGCATATTGAAGAGCCAGAATAGAGGGCAAGCCCAATCCCCTAAAACATTTTGGCTTGCAAGCAGAATCCCACGAAATTATATGGATTTTTCTCCCAACATCCAGGTCTCCAAAAAACAAAAAATTGGAGCATATTTTCTTGAAGTATTTAATAACCCCTTTGGGTATAATGGGTCCATTTATCCAATAAGCAATAGAGTTCAAGATAGTATATTTTAGGAATTGCAAGCAACCCGCAAAGGAAAGTAGATTAGCCATCCAACCGGACAATTTATTAGATGCTTTCTCCATGAGAGGCAAGAATTCAACAATCCTTAGTCTATTAAAAGACAAAGGGATACACAAGTATGTGAGTGTGAGTGATATTATGAATATTGAGAGCTTGGCAAATTGCTTCTTGATTGATCATAATTTTTGGCAACATAACAAAGCTATTATCTAAATTGACTTTCAGCCCTGAAGCATTAGTAAAGATATTGAGAATGCTAGATAACTCATTACAATTTTCAATAGTAGCTTTTCCAAATACTAACACGTCATGAGCATAGAGAAGGTGAGATAGAGAATCCATCCAAAGATATTCCTTTAAACTCCCCTTCATCTAACAAATTAGAACGAGCATCCATGACTAAAAAGAAAAGATAGGGACTTAAAGGGCATCCTTTCCTAAGCCCAGCAGTTGTATGAAAATACCCCTCAAGGGCGCCATTTATAATAATAGATAAGTTCACATTAGAAATACAAGCTTTGATCCAACCCACATACTTATTAGGGAAGCCTTTTTGGATCAATCTTTCTATTAAAAATTCTCTTGAGACTGTATCAAATGTTTTTGGATGTCAAATTTAGCACAAAAGTATTTGATACCTCTCCTATTTCTATTATGAGCTAATAGTTCTTTCACTAGAAGGATGTTATCAGTGGATACTTTAGCCTTCATAAAACCTGATTGGTTGCCTCTCACAATCATAGGCATGATATGCTTAATTCTATTAGCAAGTACCTTAGCAATAATTTTGTACAAAGTATTGCATAAGGCAATAGGCCTAAAATCAGATAAAGACTCGGCATTTTTATTCTTGGGAATAAGGGCAAACGCTGTGGCTTTGACACCACTAGGAAGATAGCCTTTTATAAAAAATACTCTAACCACTTTGCAAACCGTGGTTCCTATAATGCGCCAACCATATTTATAAACATGGAAATTAAAACCATCTGGACATGGGGTAGAGGAAGAAGAGCCCATAAAAACTGCCTTTTTAATTTCTTCATCACTAACATGATTAGTGATAGCATTGTAGAGGCTAGTAGGAAAAGCAGTCCCTATAGGAAACAGGCTCACATCTAAGGGGGATGGAGGATAAGGGTTATAGATTGCTTGAAAGTGTTGAATAATAGTGTTGATCACTTCATTCCTATCAGAATTGGGAGAAGTTGAGAGCAAGTTAACCACAACCTTGTTCTACTATCTATGAGTGCAAGCCCTCATAGTTAATTACCTCTCATAATGCATTAGAAGAGCACTCTTGATTAATGATGAAATACACTTTAGCTTTGTGCAAAGAGTGTGAGAATGTGCAATAGCGTCTTAAACTTAGGTATGAGGGGATGAAGGTACACCCAATCAAGATCCCATGGTTCCATCATCCCGGCTATATCGTGGGTTTAATTTACTAGCACTAATAACCATTGATTGTAGTGTCAAGGAAATATCATTCGCAGCCATGAGTTGCCTCCTCTCAAAGATCCCGAGTAAATTGAAGTGAAAATTTGTGGATTTTAGTTTAATTTATTTTTGATTTGGACTTATGGCTAGCTGTACTTAAGAGTGGCCAGTATAATTGGATTTGGGTAGGGGCTTATGGTCTTCATTTGAAAGTAGTCATAATAATTGATCTTACGACCTCTATTAGAGGTGGCCCAAAAAATTTATGGTTGGATAAGTCTTATGACTTCCTTAGAAAGTTACCTGATGATGGGTCTAATGACCTAGCCCTATAAGTTAAGTAGCCCGTATGGTGAGTTTTACAACCTAGCCATTATAGACCAGGATGCCAAAGTGCCCTGTCTAGGGTTATGTTATTATCTAAAAAATTCCCTTAGAGGTTGAACTTACGGCTTTTATTAGAAGTGACCAGTGTGTTAATTATGGATTAGGGGTTAGGTCATTTTTACGTAAAGATTTTCCCTAAAGTTGGGCTTACGATTTTCATATGAAAGTTGTCAGGTGGTGGGTCTTACAACCTAGTTCTTATAAATAAGGCTTCTCATAGGATTTTTGAGTTTTCGATCTAGGGTCATTCATTTAAAAGTTTTCTAACAAGCGGGTCTTACTTCTTCGCTTAGACATAGCCTAGGTGTGTTAATTGGGGGTGAGAGGTTAGGTTGTTTTTATCTAAAAATTTCTTCTTAAGTTGTACTTATGATTTTCATTGAAATTGGCAGGTAGTTGGGGCTTACAACCTAGTTCACTTAAAAGTTTTAGTTCAAATCAACAAGGTTGCCCGTATGATTTGAGTTTTAAATTTAGGGTCGTTCACTTAGAAGTTCTTTAACATGCGAGTCTTAATGCTTCACTTAGAAGTAGCCTAAAGATTTGTAGATATTTGCTAGTTTTGATACTAGAGTGTTATTTTGAAACCTAATTGCCAACAGTTGTTTTCTACTCTAGCTTTTAATAGTGTACTTATTACTTTATTTTGTGCTCAAAGTTTATTTCTACTACAATAGTTTATTGTTCTACTTATTTTTTAGTACTTTATTCTGCATGTAGTAGTTAGTTTTATAATTTTCAATATTAATTTAATTTTATGTATGATGCACTAACTCTAATATATTGGTTTGCAGGTTCTTGTAGCCAGCATATTAGAGAGCTCTTAGATAGCCGCAGGAGCTATTGTTGAGAACTTATTTGTTGGAAAGTTTTAGAGCTGTTGTGAGAACTTGTGGAGAGATGCTTGGTAGAGTTGTTGTGTGAGAGCTACTCAGTTGGAAAGTTGTCAGTTGTTTGTTTGGAGAGTTTTGTTGCTAGTGTTATAGAGCTATTGAAAAGCTTGTACAAAGACTAGACTATTCTAAACATTTTATTTCTATATTTTGTTTGATTTTAAATGCATTAATTAATTAAATGAATACTAATTGAAATAGAGTTTTAATTTAAATTCAATGGTTTGGCGTATGATTATATTTTGAAATTAATTGTATTAAATTTAAGTTGATTGTTAATCAATTATATGAGTTAAATGAATATTGAATTGAAATTTAATTTTCTTGGTTTGTTAGTTTGAACTTTAAGTGTATTTTAAAATGATATATATGTCAAATTCACTTTTCTCATTTAATTGGTTAAAGTTAATGTTATGAGATTTTTTTAGATTAGTCAATCATCCAAACAATCAACTATTTTAAAGGTTATTTTGAATTGAATTAAATTTCTACTTCAATTAAATTTTGCGATTCCAATGTTTAATGAATTTTAATTCATGTTTAATTTTAATTTTAATTAAAGTATTTAATTTAACAATTTAGTTAACGTTAATATTTTAGTTTTGGATTATAGAACTTAGTTGAGCTCTGCTAGGGTTTCCTCCTCCTAACTTCTCCATTTTGTGCCGCCTTCATGTTTTCCTCCCCTTCGGCTCTGCCACGGAAGCACCTCTTCTTTCATCAATTTTTTCCCTACTAGTTTCTTCTTCTAGGGGAGTCTCTACTCCTCTAAATAGAAACTGGAATGCTATCTTCGCTACAAGTGAGCCTGCTACTGATGAGCTACACCTTTCTCATTTTCCTTCAAAGCCAGAAATAGTCCCTTTTTCTGGGGATAAATTGTCCAGAGGAGCAGGTGATTGGAATCATTGCCTGGTTGGTTATTCAATCGGTAAAAGGCCTTACTATGAGGCGTTGCTGGGAGCCATAAAAAAAATGTGGTCTCTAAAAGGTTTGATCAAAATGCTTTCATTAAGTGATGGTTTCTTCCTTTTTCAGTTTTCTTGTTCGGAAGATCACAAAATGGTCTGGTCGAGAGGTGTCTGGTTCCTTCTCGGCAAACTGTTTGTTCTTAAAAAAGTGGCATCTAAAATTCAAGCCGAAGAGAGAGGATTTCTCGACAGTTCTGATTTCGATAAAAAAACACGACCTTCCCTTGGCCTGCTAGAATTCAGAAGGAATATCAAGAATAGCAAGCAAAGTCGGGATTCCCATAGCTGCAGAGATGCTTACTTCAAAAAAGACCGACTCACTTATGCACGAGTGTGCGTGGTAATTGATAACCAGGTTAAGTATCCTAAAGAAATTTTGGTTTTGCTAGATGGAGATGTGGTGGGATTAAAGGTACAGTATGAATGGAGACCTACTCCATGTGATCACTGTAAGTCTCTAGTTCACTACTCTAATTTATGTCCCTCTAAGCCTCAATCCGAGGAAACTACTAAGCAATTCGAACAAAATGATACTTCCCGTCCTGCTAGAGGGAGAAGCTATAGTCAAAATCCTAGAACAAATACCATTCTAAATCTCAAGTGAGACACAACACTTCTGTCAATGATATCACATTATCCAAGGCCAATGCCACTACTTCATGTTGACCTCATTTTTGTATGAGGTCACTAAGGTCCTTCTGAACTCTGGATTAATTCTAGATCCTAGGGTCCACTTTAGACCTTAAGATCCTTTCTTAGAGTCAGTCCTCAGGATCCACTCTAGACCTTAGAATCCTTTCCTAGAGCCAGACCTTAGGGCCTACTCGAGAGCCTAGGATTCCCTTAGATCTTAGATTCTAGAACCCCTCTAGATCTTAGGACCAATCTA
>NW_021318595.1:2536486-2559395 GCF_001605985.2 Dendrobium catenatum
TGGATCATCAACTGGAATCATCACTGAATCAGGAACTAGACTGACTACAAGAGAACTGTCTACTGCATCAACTGGAGCATTAGGTTGAACATCCATCGACTCAATCAAAACTGGAGGAGGTCTAGCTGGGACTCGTTGGAGTTGGAGAATGAACTTAGAGGTTCTTGGAGGTGGTGGTAAGTTCTCTAACTTAGTCCTTTTTGGAACAAACTTCTTCTCAGGGGATTTGGGCCTCTTGCCCTTGATGTCTGAATATTTTAAAGTCTCATTCCCCTTTGGTTTGACAACTACTGAGGCCAATCTCACAGCTTTGGAAGGGGGTACCGGGGGCCTACCAACGAAATGGTGGCCTCTCTCGGACCCAGTCAACACAGTGCCCTCCGTTTTAGAAGAAGGACGGCGTGGCGCCCAGTGGTATCCATCAACCAGCACTGAAGTAGCGGGCTGTCTGACATACTTCTTGTTTCTCCTAATAGGTTGTGGAGTCAAATTCTTTACCTCAGACGCCTCTTCTTTCAATACTTCTTTTTGGAGGCAATGAGAGATCACTCCCTTTAACTGTTTCAGGTACTGCTCTTTTGTTTGCCCAGATTGTGCAGCACAGGTATGAATTATATTTCTCGAAGCCCTTGTTTTCTGCAGATTCTTTTCTTTTGAAGTCTTTTTAGTCGAGTAGTCGACCGAGCATGGTGGGGAATGGGCTATCCTTGCTATCCTCTCCTCCCCTTGAGTAGAAGCTAAGGGGTAGAAGCGGCTCCCTTTCAGAAGGGGAGAGGAAGCAGGAATAAGTAGCTCCTCGTCAGCCTCAGGTTCTACTTGAGCTAAAGTCTTAAAAGGCACAATTCTCTTTGCCTTGGAAATTTTCTTTCTAAGTCTCCTCAAGTAATTCTTCTTTTGATTCTTAGTGGAAAGGTTAAGTCCAAAGCTAGATCCTTCCTCAAAAACTGACTTGACTTTAGTGGGAGGCTCAACAATTGGCTCAGATTGTTTCTGATCATCACTAATCACTGGCAAGGTGTGTGCAGATCCCACAATCAACTCAACCACTGGAGGAACTTCCTTACTGGCATCCAAACTGACAATCTGGTGTCCATCCATAGAAAGTTCAAGGGTGCTGAATCCCATTCCAAAGATAATAGTGCTTCCTTGGTCATTAATAGTTGAGGACAACGCTCGGTCGAAAGAGAAGATCAATTGGCCAGCCATTTGAATTTTCTGAAAGTTAAAGAGAGGAATAAAATTAGATTTCCTTTTAAAAGGAGTGGAAAAGAAGTTGTTATTTTAAAACTTAAGGCTTGTAGAATAATCTCAATCTCCCAACACATGTTGAGTGATAAAAGAAAACACACCCAACACATGTCAGGAAGATAAAGAGACTAAACCCATGCCGAAAGGAAAGTTTTGTCAAAAGGTCAACATGTGTTAGCCCATAAGATGATTGTATGGGGTAACATATGTAGGTTTGAAACTTGGAGAAGATTGTTGTTATCTTTCTTTCCACATTTTAAAGGGAATTTGAATTTCAAATGACCTAAGATGGGGTTTTTTCTATGGAATCCAAAACACAACGGACAGAGTTTCCCCTTGCCCGAAGGCTTATGGAATTGTAAGAAAACCCAAGTAAAGTAAATAGTCTAACCCTCCTTACTCCTAAAAGTTCAAAAAGTAAAGGGGTTAAGACTAAAATACTTCAAAACTTTCTTAAGGTCAAAAAATTTTAAACTCCTTTCAATTTGAAAAGAAAAAATATATCGAATGTGACATTTGCTAATCAAAATTTTAAAAGAATATTTGGGGACCTGATTTGACACTGCCACCTTATAGGAAATCCCAGGGCAAAAGGTCAAAATTAGGACGATCAAATTAGCAAATGACAAAATTTGGGAGGTAGAACCTGTTGAGTCTAATACTTAGGTTGTTAAGCCTAAGTGTGGTAACCCAGGCGCTACGAGGCCTATTAGCTTAGCACCCAAGGAAGGTGAAATAAACTTCACGGCCTCGGTGTGAAACAAAGGTAGCAATCAATTACTCGTACAAATACATTTAAACTAAGATTCCTAATTTATTAATATTTAAAGTTCAACTTAAATCTTCTATTCATTATTAACTTTTGACCATATACTACTAATCTTAATAGATTTTTGTTTAGTTTTAGCCATTTTTGATTAATTTCACTTCCTTCATTTGTTGGATATTACCTTTCCATGGACTAGACAACGGATCGACCGATTTTACACACACTTTTAGATGAAATTTTGTGTTAGGGAT
Organism: Dendrobium catenatum; assembly: GCF_001605985.2. NCBI lineage: Eukaryota > Viridiplantae > Streptophyta > Magnoliopsida > Asparagales > Orchidaceae > Dendrobium > Dendrobium catenatum. The sequence goes on from NW_021318595.1 coordinate 2,538,755, forward strand.
TTTTATGGATCATTACAATCTGCTTTTAGATTTGGATTAATGGACCTGGTTTTTGTTTTCTATATAATAAGTGCCGCTTGTTGGTTTTTTTTTTCCTCGGTTATTTTTGTGTGGTTTATATTATAACTTTGCATCTTTGTTATGACGGATTGATATGTAATAATAGCAATTGCTGTGCTGCTTATCGGTGTTTTATTTGGTTTATCTTCTGTGGGGGACTAGGAATTAGAAGATGTAGTTTTGGCGTAATAGATTTATTTTTACTCATATTGAGTTTAATTGTTACGATTTATTCTGGTTGATGTTACACCAATAGTATTTTTTTTGCAGGTGTTAATTTGTTCTATTATGCATTTTTTTTTGCGACTAAATAATTATTGAGAGGAGGGTTCTATAGTAGTTAACTAAATGTTATAATTGGTTTAATTTGTTATAATCAAATTTTTTTTATTGCTGGTGTTCTCACGCACGTATTGCTTTTTAGCTCTAGACTATATAGACTGCCCAGATAAACAAGAGCAGTTGTCTTAGTCTGTGTGTTTTTAAAACTTGGATTTTTCTTGGTGATATATTTAATTACATACTGTTTTGCGTTAAATTATTTTTTTATTTATATATTTTTTAATGTTTTTAAAAGATTTAAATAAGCATGTGAGGTTTTTGGATTGATGTATTTGCATACTAAAATAATTACTTTATTGGTGTTATTATAAGTGTCAGATGTTGTAAGTGGAATGTTAGTTTTTTAGTAGTATGAGGGGAGTATTAATCATATGATTCCTAATGATTTGGATTTTCAATATGCGGTAGGGGATAACACTTTTTGGGATTTCTATCTCATTGTTGCCGATATTGGATAAGGATTCGCGAATAACTTTTGGATTACAATCTTTACAATTCATTATTAATCCAAAGAGAGAACAGTAGAGTGGTTTGTCTAATCCCGCTTTAGTATAGGGAAGTTTCCTCTTATCATTTGGGTAGAATATCAATATAGAAGTAATCAGGAGATTATAGAATAGGAAGAGGAGTTCGCGGAGTGGAGCAGGAAATTGTAACATATGATGTAAAATTAGGTGAGTGGTTTGGAGTATGCAATATAATATAATCTTGCGTACATTATGTGTTATGTGGGGTCACTAAGGGATCCGGTAGTTGTTGTCGTGGTCTAGACCTGGGATGGCTGCACGGTTCTTTGGTGTGTTTGCTTGTAAAACCTTGGTTTTGGTAATTTTGAAGGCAATGGTCAAAGCTTTTGCACTATTTGGACTAATTTTATTAAATTTTAGTTTAATTATTTGATGTGATGAGTTGATTTCCTTGGATTGCTTGCTTTTCCTAGTTTTTTTTGGCGATTGTGTGGCGCTTTTGTTTTCGCTTGGTATACGTGAGACTTACGAGGGTGTGAAAAGTTTATAGGCTCATATATGGGCCTCTAAGGTTTGTATAATTTTATTTTTATTGTTGAGTTTCTAATATATATAACATATTGATAATGATAAATTGATTCTTTGGATATTATGTTGAGGTATCGCATCTCCGGGCTTGCTTCATATATTTAAATGGATTACTCTTTCCCTTTGGTTTTAGACCCTTCTCGCTGCGGGTAGAGTCCGGATGAGTCCTGGATCCTTATTGGAGGAACGAGGTGGCGGATTCTGTGGGAAACGGTGCCAGTCTCTCTCATATGAAAAATTTACGTATTGTTTATTGCGGTGCTTTTAAATTTTCATAGTGCTTAGCGTATCTGATTTTGTGGAGTTTGTCCGATACTATGTTTCATTGTCTGTTGCTAATATATGATAATATTTATTAAAGTTAGTCTATATAGAGATGTTTGAATTTGATTTATCTACTTCAATTCGCCATTTTCAGTGCATCGGCCAACGGTTTTTAAATGTTCAATATGGGAGAAGGGAATTAGGAATTTTTTAGTATAGAGTGCGATTTTTTCCTCGACTTCTCAACGACTATTATTAGCTAATAACAGTCCTGTCCATACTCTTTATTGTCCTCTTATGAGAGAGACGTGTATTACAATTATTATTTACTTTTAATCGGTTTGAGGTGACTTAGTCTGGACATCTCCTATATATTCTAGGTCGGGGTTATTGTTCCAGGTGTTCTAGCATGCTCGAATTGGTAGTTTAGTGTTCTCGAGACGACTTGTGGATTAAGCTTAGGTCCTCAATTATGATGTTTAGGAATCTTTTGTTGGGACAGTCTTGTGAGGGTTAAGGAGAGACCCCAAATCTGTGGAGTGGAGTTTGATGGATTCTCCAATAATTTTTAATTATATTATATTTTCCATGTCTCAATCTTATAATTAATAATATCTCTTCTTCTATTTAATCTCTCTAACATTTGCTAAAATGGACTCTAACTGTTATCTTATAGTAGGCTAATTGTTTTGGTCTACTTAATATCTTTTCCGAGTGTAGTTTTATTGTGGATTTATTTACAGGTTGTTCCTACCTGGGTCTCATTCTTTGACTCTGGGATTGTAAGAACTGCTCAAGGGTTTTTTTGATCCATTTCAAATTTTTTAGTTTCTAAAATTCTATCTCTCTTCATTTTGATGGGTCATCTGTAAATTAGGGAAATCTAAATTGGAATTGTCATTGGTATTTATTTTATCCGGAGAGTTTTTGTTCCGTGGGGGGTATTTCGGTGGGATTTTTTCCCTACGATGTAATGGATAAATGCTGTTGTGGCTTGCGCCTCGATGAGGCGGATGAATTTTTGGAAAACACACACCTGATTTCAAATCGACTTTCTTTTAAAATCTCATTTTAATGAATACACTTGCTCTTTGGAAAAGTTAAGGACGACGTGACGGCGTTTCTTCTATCATCATTATTTAGAAGTCAATTACTATTTACGAGTAGGTGTTATCGGTCCGACTGTCTGGAGTTAGAGGAATTAACCTTCTTTTGTGGCTACAGGCTTTCGGATTTTTACTGGATTTTGCAATCATATCTTTTACTATGACTATTTATGACTTTTAGTTTTATTTTAGTTGAACGCTGTCTGCTTCGTTTCCTCGCTCAAGGGTAGTTGTCGGGTAATTTCTTCTTTAGAATTTTTGTTCATAGGTATATTCAAGATGAATCCCTGCTCACAATAGATTCTAGTCTGAATCTCTCGTTGTTAATGGAATTTTTATTTTTTTCAGACGTCTTCGGAGGTGATATATTCTTTTTCCCGTATATGAACGTTGGTTATTCGCCGGCTGCGAATTAGGAACTTAATCTGCATGGGTTCTCTTAAATAGATTCTCGCGATAAAAGTTAATATTGGTTTTTGGCAAATTCCTCGTTTCACTCATATATATTCCACCTCGGGAATAAAAAATATTATTGGGCACGTTTACGCTCTCTGGTTGGACTAAATTCTTCTTGCCTTGTTTTTACTAAGTACATTATTTGAGACTGCACCGTAGTATCTTTTTATTTCTCTTCTCTTCTTTCTCTCTGTTCGGGTTTCGCTGTACAGCAGGTTCGCATTTTGTCATCTTCGCGCGGGGAGTTGGTGGCCACATCTACCAAATAATAATTTTTAAAACATTTAATTAGAGGTTCTGTTACGATATTTTGGTTGTGTGTTTATTTGCATGCCATCATTCATTTTGGCAACTCATGTGAAGTATTTTGAGTTCGATTCTATAAACAAATTATCTTAGTTTCAACTTTTTATATGTAAGTATGTTTATTCACTGCCTATATACAGACTGTGGTTTTTGGTGGTAGATTTGTCTATTTACTCTTTGTTTGTATTTCTATTAATCATCTCATGGCAGATTAAATAATAGAGCACGGTCTTCCGAGACGACCGAGCGATTTCTCACCACTTAAAATCATAGTGTGGAAGATTACCAATTTGGTTGATTTCATGTCTTTAGGAAGCTTGCACTTTCTGTTTTAGAATTCAACATATGGAAAAGGTGAAGTGCGAAATTGTGGTAATTTTTGGGTTGATATGTAAAGGGCTTTGCACCACAAATCTAATTCAAACGGTAGATTCATTTAATTTCACCGTTTGTATAGATGTGATCGTGAGGTAGAAGACGATTCTATTTTTCGATCAGACAGTTTTTATTTCTCTTCTAGATAGAGATCTCATCATTGGAACGAACTAGGAACTTGCTTCCTCTTGTACCTAATTTTTATTTTTTAATTCTCTCTATAGGTCTGATTCGTCTACCTATGGTTCGTAATCACCTAATTATATATCGTAAGAAGGTGACGATTCTCGTCCTCTTTGTTTATATATTTTTTTGTCCAGAGAAAATAATAAACTCGTTACAGGCGACGATTACAATCCTCTGTATATTAAATTTGTTAAGTCCTAGTATGAAATAAAAATATCGTACAGGACGATCAGTTTTTCTCTCTCGTTAGATTTTTTAGTCTATGTTAATGAGATTTACTTAAATTTGGCGTTACAGGGACGATTCAGGATTCCTTCTGTTAAATTTTGTCTAGACGAAAATGGGATAATATATATCATACAGGACGCAAATCGAACGCTCTACTCAAAGAAGTTTTTTGTGCAGAGATTAATTTTTTTGTCGACGAACTTAAGGGCGATTATAATCCGACTTAATGGACTGTTATTTTCGTAGTCATTTTCTCGTAAGAATTGTTACCTTTGTAATTATAGGCTTGTTCGTTTTGGAGAAAGCTAGTTCTGTTACATGGGATTCTAACTGTACGAAGACATTTCGTACACATATTCAAAGATAGGCAGGAGTCTGTTTACGATAACGTTTAATGTAAAATCGTCAAATGTTGGAGAGTTCCATAAATCCGATCAGTGACGATGGGTATTCTTAGTCTGCATCCACTAGCGTAATTATGGTATATTGAATAATACTTATTCAGGGTTATTGTTAATTGGGCAGTTTGGTTTTTTGGTGTCATTTGTGGAAAGTATAATAAGTCATAGTCATAATTGAGCTGGCTACTTCTCATTTTTTTTTGTGTCATTTGATCTTCTGTTGCTCCTCTTCTTTCGAGATATGAGTTAGCCAGGATTGACGAGTGTTTGTTATCAGATGAGCGATTTTCATAAGGGAGGATTCCTACGCATGGAGCTTTTGAGAATGTGTCACTTGGGGTTTAATTAGTGTAAAGTTTTATGACTTTATTTGTGAATTCCAGGGTTTATAGTTACTTCACGTCTTTTGGTCTTTTGTTCTTACTCTGGAGATTATTCTTGTGATGTTTTTCAAGATCATGAGAGGAGCTTGGTTTCTCTGATTTCTCTGTTCGTCTCTTTAGGATATGGTTGTTGAAGGATGAGGGATATTCTCTTGCTACACTTTGGAGAGCTGTGATATTGGAGTGCCGAATGGTGTTCTTCTTCGACACTTTATTGATTAGTTGTGAAAGGACGATATGTGTGTAATATTTTCTGTCCCACATCGTTGGTCGTGTAGTGTAAATGATGACGGTTTCATCTGTCCAATTCACTTTGGGCTTTGTTGTATAAGGGTGATTATGGGAGGTTTCTCTGCTTTTAGTATCGGGGACATAGCGTGTATATGTAGTGTGGTTGTAAAGATGTCTGTGTTCTCTGGTCGCCTTGCTGTGGGTTGCAAAGAAGGGGAGTTGTTTTATCTTGGTCGCTTTAGTGGCAAGGTATTTCAAAGTAGGTGGCTTCATGCTGGAGAGTGGTGTATGTGTGCTGTGTTACTATATGACGGGAGGATGGTACCACTTTAGAATAGTTATCTGGTGTCATTTGTCATGTTATACGGCGTTTTTAGTTCCCGGACTTTTTATTTTTTTCATATTTAAAACACTCTGTGGTTGAAAAACATTTTTTCTATAGATAATTGTCTAAATTAGAGAGGGCTTTTATTTTAGTCCTTTAATAAACATTTTTTTTTGTTAGGATAGAAATGGAGGGCTGATTAGATGTATTTTTAAGGTAGTTTGTTTTAAACTACCATTTACGCGGCGTTGCCTCTTAGTAGGCACCTTGAAGGTAACATGTTTGTTTTTTCACGGGTCTAAGGCTTAGATGACTGCTTATAGTGTCTCTAAACTCAACAGATGGAATCGATGAGCTTTGATTTCAAATAAATCATTGAGGAGTTTTGAACTATACTTTTCTGTGGTATTTATATCTGTAAGATGGTGTACTTTTTCGGAAATTCGTGTGAACATCACTCCTGATGGGGTGTTACTTCTATGGCATATATACCAGGAGCGGCGGCCCAATATTTGTGGAACAGAATTATTTATTTTTGGTTAGGCTCCTTTTCGAATTTTGGAATATATCACGCTTTTGTTTGCATACTTTTATCATCGATTGGTTTGTTATCATGGGTCGGCCTCTGATTTTCGCTGTTGATGATAGTGCTCTTATGGTGTGGACTGGTGGTACTTCTTGGATTACACAAAATACAAAACTTATGATGGATATTAGATGTCATGTATGCAGGACTCTGGAATGGTTAGAAGGATACTTGTTTAGCTGGGAGTCTGTGATCTGTAGGAGAGAATCTGTTGAAATCTATAAGGCAGTCAATTTTAAAAACCTGATAGATTACTGGGTTTGAGGGGAAATTTTAATTTTCTTGTGCTTTTATAATTAATCTTGATGACTAGCATGCGGTTTCCAGGCTTTGCGGAGAATGCGGTGAGAATTGGGACAGAGGTGATAAGGATAAGACTTTGGGTTATTATTGTTTATTTTATTTCTGAAATGGTGAGGTAATATTGAGTAATAAATACTAGGTCATAAAGACTCAATATTCTTGTCAGATCTCTTTGTATAACTATTGGGATGGTTGTGTTTTGTGCGTATGTAGAGGTATATGATATTCATATGGGTGCTCATATACATGAGTTTTTGGAAATTTTTTTCAAAAGGTTTTCAGTCACTAATCCTATTTGTATGCTTATCTTTGTGTAGGGCCTTTTGGGGAATTTTTTAACTAGTTGATAGAATGTGTCAAAATTATTGATGTGTCTCGTTGGTTTTTTACTCTACTTGCTTTGGTGTAGGTGGCTACCTATTGACTATGGCAATCTGGCAACGAGATCTAGGTTAGTAGGTTGGTGTATAAACATTTGGTTATTAACTTAATTTTTGATATATTTCTTTTTTGTGTTTTCTCTCGTTCATTTGCTTTGTCGTGATGAGCAAGAAGTGTAAGGGGCTGCACTTAGTAAGATTGTGTGCTTGGCGTGTATTTTCTCACGAATGGTAGAACGTATATAAGATTAAAGTGGAAGAGTCAGGAGTGAACACTCACAACTGGGTGAAGATGATGTTGCGACTAATGACTTTTATTGGGCACACATCTACCTGAAGGGCTTTTTTAACTGTTGGGTGTGAGGTTAATTGTCTAGATAGATTCGATGGTCAATCTAATGGAATAGGTCGGTAAGTTTAAACAAAAATGGCAGGGTTTCTAATGAATTACTTTGGTGATTGAGATGTTGGATAAGGTTGCTAGTACCATACTCGGTATGGTTAGTACTTACGTACTGATTGCTTCTTTTCATAAGTGGAAGATCCACTTTCTTAGCAATGTGCAGATGATTGGAGAGAAATTCTTTCGAGATGTTTGTAACTGAAGGTTAATGTACAAGAAGTTTTCAAATATAAGTTTCATCGTTTCGCTTGGGCCTGGTTGGTGGGTATTTTTAGTCTTTTTTAAGTATTGGTCTCATTACGGTGGGAGACAGGATTATACGCATAGTTTTTAGTTGTCCCTAATTCTATTTGTGTTCTTTTGTATGGACATGACAATGGTGTCTGGCATTCAGCTTCAGATTCAAGAAGTATGCGGTTATTTGATGACTTGGATTCTCTATTGTTCTTTGTATTAAATTTTTGATTTTGAATGTTTGCTGTAGGCACATGAATATGAATTGGGACATAGTTAGGAAAATGAATGTGATGTCAATAGACCTTGTCTATGTGTGGGTTTGGTCTTAGTGAATTTATCATGGAAGATAGCTCTCAATAAAGTAGAACAACCGTGTACAAACACTTATAGGAAGATCCATGCGATCTTTTAATTAGCTGCTTTATAGCAGATTACATTGTAAAAATTATCTTTGCATATTTTTGAAATATTGTATAACTCGAATTTGATAGTCAAAAATTTTGAGAGAATATAAACTTTGAAAATATTCTATATACACTATTTGCTTGATCCATTTCTTGAACGGATCATAATTTATACAAGGCTATGTAATGACTAAATGAAGTTTATATAGATCTGTAGTAGAGTCAAAGCTCATATGCAATAATTAGTTTACCATACTTGAGATATTGTTGGATAGATGAGTATAAACTTAATATCTCCATTTTATCTGAATCGATGTGACTATAGGGTATGCTGGAGGAGAGGATAATTCAAGGTAACGGACCCTTAAAAATTACCTCCGAGGAGAAGCTCAGCTTGGAATGTATGAATTTTTTAAAGCAAATCCTATATCCCAATATTAATATCTAAAATTCATGAATCCTTAGAGACAAATACATGGAAGAAAAAACTTATGGGGAACTGGTCTCTTTTTCCTAATGTTAGAATAATGTATAATTTGCATCCGGACTTACTATATATGTGCGGACATATAACTCACCACTCCGGTAAGATCCATATTGGGAGGTGATGTGCTTAGTGGGACAAGTGTATAGGGGTTGGTTGTGAGGGGAAACGCGGTTATACGATGACATAAATTATTGGGTTCTATAGAATAACACTAGGTTTAAATTGTTTAATCATCGAGTATGATATTAATACTGGATCTAAAGGGGTGAAGACGGAACCTTGCTGATTGGATGGAGCAAAATTGAAGATCTCCAGATCCAGAGTATTCTAAACAATCTTGTTAAAGTACCTTTTTCGAGCAGATGATTGTCTCTAATGCCAAAGGCTGCGACATGATTCGATGGAGATGGACTTCTTAGTGGTATCATCGTGATAGCAGTGTATAGATACTCAACACGCCATTTTTGTACGGACGTGATATCAACTCATATATTTTAATTGAGATTATCGTGGTAGATCCAAAAAACTATATATGAGCTCAATTCTTCAAGGGGGGGGGGAAGGGGAGAGAGAGAGAAGAATGGAGAAAGGGCACAGGGGAGATTCTTCACTCGTCGATGACAGGCAGGCTTACGGACTTGCTGTATTACTCCTAAGCTACCATAAAGGCCGTGGAAGAGGTGGGCTTGGGGTGGCAGAGTTATTGCTGTTTTTTGGGTGGGAAATTTGGAGAGGAAGACATTGCTTTGGGATTATTCCTGGACTAGATAATGTTTGCTATAATGGTCTTCGCAAGTGTCTGGTGATAGAGCATATTTGAGAAATTCTTACCGTTATTCAGTCGTTGCTCTCATGAGCTAGTGTCGACAAGGGTTATAATGGTAAATTTAAAGAAGTTTTAAATGGAAAAGGGTAAACATGTTTCCATGAGGGGACTTTTCACTTGCATTTCATACTCCTGCTCTGCAGCTGTTATTGGTGTTGGAATTAACTTGCTTCTTTGGATAGAATCTTTTGGCTTTGGCATTAGGAGAACCGTTGGAGATGTCTATTCTAGTGGGTTAAAATATTTAGGAGAATTACCAAGAAATTGTATGTTGTGAGGGTAAGAGGCTGACTATACCGAAGACGGAATGGCTAGTAGCGGATTTACTTAACTGGTATCCACTCGCTATGGTGTATGGGGCATTGTTCTAAATTAGCGTGGGACAAGACTCAGGTGAAGTTCCTCTCTTAAATTTCGGTTTCAGCGTTCAAAGATACATATAGACATGTCCTTCTCTGATAGATACTGGGATGCTGCAAAGCACTGATAGACTAATATGGCTCTTCGCATCCATTGGTACACGTCCTCTTGGACACGTGATGGCAGACTCCGTGCTTTTATCAGTGCTTCATGCGGTGAGGGAAGGTATGCCTCGAACTCACGGGGTTTCTGTTTCTAGTGGATTTAGGTGGGAGGGTCGCATCTTGGTGGTTCGGGCTGTTACGTGTTCACTTGGTGAGATTTATCTTTCTTATGTGAAGGTGAATCTGCGCTATATTTTGAGGGAATTCAGAAATTTTCTTGATCTACTTGGGTTATGGCAGAGAAGACTACTAGGAGTTGCTGTAATTTACGGATCATCTATAGCATAAACGGTGTGGAGATGAGGCAGGTAGGACATTGTGGTGAAAATCTGGCTTGCATGTGATTCGTGGACTACCAGTCCTCTTCATCGGGCTGATCAAATGTGCAAATAGATAGAAGGATCTTGTCTATATACATCTACTTTTGGTGCTGAAGTACTTCTCTTGAGATACAAACCTCAGTCGCCTCTAATCCCGGCGGGCTCAATATGGTGTAGATTTGAAAGATGAATAGGTAATATGACAATTAATAGGTAAGGATTGCTACGATGTCAACATAGGTGTCTTGGGGCTAGGTGGGTATATTTACTTCTTCTTAAATATTCTTCTTGGTTTTGGGCTTGAAGGCGTGTGTGTTTAGTGCATCATCTAACTGGTCATAAGATGGTACTTGCTTCTCTTATTGATAGCTTGATGGGGCGTGTGGGAATTTTGAGATTTTGCTAATCTCCTCAATAAAAAAGCTGCTCCTACTGTTAATATTTTTAAGAGTTGATCTAACTAGGTAGGACAACACGGCAACAAGTGTTTGTGTCTCAGCTGTTCTGATGTGTGTGTGGTTATGCGTTTGCTATCGGTGTTCATTTGGCATGGAGAGAATTGTGGATAATTTGCACTTAGGAAGAATTTGTGATTCATAAATCAGATGAACGGTACTTTATCTGGTTTTCGTGCGTATATTTTCGAAGCTGTCTGTGCAAATATGCGTTAAGGGTATTTTAACAGTGGGCGTGTTCAATTGGATTACTTCGTTTAGGATTAAACAGAAATACATCATGCGTTTGTTTTTAGTTTTTCAGATGTATGATGTATCTGGTGATGGAATTTACGAGAAAGGCAGAAAATTTTAATTGTTGAATGAAGAAATTGAGGAAAACTCCCAAAAGATTGATAGATTAAAATTGGAAGAAAATGTGGAAGACATTTTTGGGAAGAGTAGCTAATTCTTCTGCATTTATAGAGATGTTGATAATCTTGGCTGGGTACCATAAAATATAACTATTTTGACCTCAAGAGAAGTGGTCATTTAATCATATGGTAGGAGAACCTTTACGCTGAGGGCGGTGGTGTTCTTCACAAGAACTGCTGCTCTATGGCGTGTGTTTAATATAAGGAAGCCTTTTGATTCGGGTATCCTACGAGAGCGTCATATAGATTTCAGCCTTTATTTCCAAACCATAGTAACCCAACTAATATTGATACAAGGCACTTTCTGAGAACTTCTTTCCGGAATAATTGAAGGTCTTATCCCTCTATTTGGTGGATTTCTGAGCCCGCTAATAGTGTAAAATATGAATCTAACTTGTTCATTTGTGATGGAGAGAGATTAAAGTCTTGTGAGGATTACACTCAGAAGGTGGTAAGCCAAAAGGTTCACTTCAAAGTTTTTATTTGGTGTGGTTTGTTGCAGGGAAGAGTTTGCGTTGCTGTTTATTTAAGGTTAAGTTAGACTGAGAAAGTGTACATGTAGAATCTCACGGAGCTAGTTCGGTATAGAGAAGTTCAAAGTGATTAAGTTGGTAGTGTGGATATTGGCAAGGGGTTATAGGATTCATACACTATTGCATAGGAGGGTTGAGACTTTTGAGGAGAACGGGTTTGCCTGCCCCACTGTTTAGGAGAAAGCTTACCTTGAAGCAATTCTCATTGGAGTGTTTTACATTGTGCTTTGCTGTTTTACAAAAGTTTTAAATTGCATAACTTTGCAATGGATGTCAAAAGAGTATGGCTTCATCGGGGTTTCTTTTGAACATGGTAATTGGGTTATATATTTGTGGAAGACATGTAGTGAATGTTGGGATTTCTTATCGTGGAATCAGACGCTAGCCAGTGATTTGTCTTGTAGACAAGTTCAAGCTTTAACATACCGCGCAAATTCCTAATTGTTTGATTATGTCGTTGTATACTTATAAGTTGCGCGTTATATGGACATATAGCATACATTCCTTTAGGAGGTCTTTAGGTAGCTACAAGAGATTGAGCACTGTTTACTACTTGAAGATCTGTTCGTAAAAAGGATATGTCTGAGATACAACCTCTGCTTCGGTATGTTAAGAAGGTGTATGTGATAGGTGCTATAGATATACTCATTGTATGAATATCTTGGGGTGCTTTATCGGGTGTGGATCACAACATATTTTTTTTTGGATCTACAAATAGGAAACAGTCTTTCTGTGTAGTTGGGTGTCGGGTTTGTTGTCTAAATAGTCATTTGAGTATAGGTCGTGTCTTTAGAAATTGAGTCTATTATGTGGTGGTGGGAGGATTTTCATAATTTACTTCACTAGGGTTGTTTACTGCATATCAGAAGCAACTTGAGGAAGGATATTGGTTTGGTCCAACTACTCTATCATGTTATGTTAAGGGGCATCTTCTTAATGGATTATGATTGGACAATCGGTAAGCATCTCTATGTATATTTAGTACTGGAATTATGTCCAGATAATGAGTTTCAGTTTCAGAGATATAGATAAGGAAATCTTATAAGGAAAATCTGTTAATCAAAATAGAAATATAGAGAGGGTACTTATTTGGGATCAAGGGGGTGGGGCTGTTTACTTGCTGCTAGCCGACAGATATTATGCTTTCAGGATGGTTCTTGGGTGAGCCTTATCGTTTCCTTATGATTTCGGGTGACGGATCCCAATTAGATAATTTTTCATGGTGTTTGACGACGCAGGAGATGATATAAGTGATTTCTTGCAGGGTATATCGCTTTACTTAGGAACTCAAATATCTTGGGAGGCAATGTTGGTATCCACCTAAGGGAAATTATTATGATCTCATTTGAAAATTTTGTGGGTTTTTCAGATTCTTGAACTTTGCCGCAGAGGCGCGGTAGAGGTTGTGTGTTTACTCAACGCCGTCTTGGAGGAATGTTAATTTCTCTTTTTGGAAGTTAGGGAAGCTTTTGTTGGTTCAGGTTAGAAAGGAAGAAACATATCTCTGTCTGCTCCTATCTACTATACGAGCAGAGGTGCACTTGATATTTAGGAAAGTTGTTGTGGGACAAGTACTTTGGGTTAAACTAAGACAGTGACTTTGATTTACGGATTACTCTGGGTAGGCCCATTAGGAAATTTCTTTACTTTGTTTGGGACTACCTATACTAGTGGCTATTTCTTGCATTTCCAATAAAATCCTATCGGTATTCTGAGAATCGTCATACACATAGATATAGGGCTTCTTGCTTGGTTCATTTATCATAGGGATTATTGGTACCTAAAGAAAGGAGACAAATTTTGAACTCACCATGTTTCAATAAAAATCTACCTTGTGCTGACATTAATTATTACGGAAAACTCTTTGGCTTCATGTGCATTACATTCAGTCATGCGGAGGCGGTTAAGATACATTGTTCTAGGTGATGTGGGATTGTAGTTTAAATGACCGTAAATATTTAATGCTCTTTGCAGCGGTAGACATTGATTGTGTGTGATGTTTTTTGTTTGTTTTCTGGATTATTTGTTTAAAAATATTCTGGTGTGTCTTGTCTGAATATGAGGGTGTGTATAGTTATTGTGGTGTAAGTTTTCTGTGTATTGTTTTTTTTATAATGAGTTTGGTTTGACTTTTCTAGAGAATGTGGTGAAGATATTACATAATTCAATATAGGTAGCTCGAGGATAAAATGGTGGAGGAACGTTTTAATTTCTTGTTCGCAAATGGAAGCGAGGTGTGAGAAAAATTGGCGGCTTTTGTGCGTGCGTTTTCGTTTAAACAGCTGCTTTATGAGAGCAGGTGGTTGTTATAATTAAGATAGGTGACTGTGGGTGATCTGGTTAAAATTACCTCGTCCAGGGGGAGCGTGGAAGTTTTTTTTCTTTTCTCAACGCGAGTTGTAGCGATCTGAATATAGATGCAGGGCGAGTGGTGGGTAGTTTGTAATGTCTAGACGCGAGAGTTCTTTTATGGATTTGTCGTCTAAGTACGGTAGGATTGGCGTACTGAGATGTGGGTTCGGTCATCCTCATGTATCGTACATTGCATGTGGGTTAAGTGCGATGTATAGGTGTGATGGTTCTTCTTTTTTCGGAGGGAAGGACGCGAGTTGGAAACATGAGTGACTGGTTCTTTGTTAGGTTTCTGTTAGAAATTTTTATTTCTTGTTTGTTATTGTATATAAGATCTTTATATTGTGGCAAAATATTTCTTGTACGGAATTTGTCATGTTAGAATTCGTAAGTTTTGTCTAGTAGATTTTTAATGAATCTGTTTTGGAATTTTTGGGGATTTTGGGTGAAAAGCGATTATTTTATTATGGAACTTGATATATCTAGGAATATAACCGTAAGAAAATATTTTTTCGTCGACGAACGATGATTTTTTCGTCCAGGACGGAACAACTTTTTTCGGCTCGCAGGGATCGGAATCGTAATCGTTTCATTCTAAATAGTGAGGGCTTGATTCACGTAACTCGAAGATCTGGTGTGCATCAAAGCTTGTTCGAAACTTCTCTTTCATCGCCTTTCTACTTCTACTTTCCTACTGTCTTAAGTGGGGCCTGGCCTGCGAAGGCAGAGAAGAGCAGAAGGTGTTTGGTGGTGAAGAAGGCCCTCATAGAACGGTGCTAATCGATAATTGGTCCTTTCTAAGGCAAATGAGGAACTCCTTTCTCGTTTTTCGACTTGCCTTGTCCATGATCACGTCTATCTTTGGTCTGCGATTCGCTTGAATTCTAGTTAGGCGTAGGATTAAATTATTTTAAGGTAGCATTACGGACTCTTTTGAATTTGGCGACTCTCCTAAGTTCAAATGTTTTTGTGTCATGAACTTTTTTTACTCGCTTTCTCTCATTGTTTCTATCAACAAGCTAATTCATATCTTGCTCGCTATGGATTTTCTAGCTATACTTGTAGTTTTTGGGAAGGATTGTTTTCTTGAATCTTTGTATACTGGTGCTCGTGCCTATCTATAGTATTTCTAGTGCTATACAAGGGCAAACTGTAGAAATCAACGCATAAGCATGAGATGGTGCATTTCACTCAATAGTAAAGTGTTACTTGAAGGGAATATATAGAGCCTATATCCTTTGGTAATGTGAAATATATTTTTATGAGAGATCGTGGTAGCTTGTCAATTTAGTTATTAGATTCTCAGATATAGGAGTGGTGAGTAGGCTATCTTTGGTGCCTATTGATGTGGTATAATCTTGTGAGTAAATGAAACACCTACAAAATTACCGATATATTCTATTTCAGGGGTTCTTAGCAAGTGTGGTTAATCATATCGCCGTAAGGCTGGTGTAATGGTATAAGTACATTACTCTCTCTCTGTTATCGTGTCTAGAACTTTTTGATTATAGGGCTCGTCACCCTATCGGATCTAAATGCCCTAACTTCATTCATAAGATATCATCATCATATGGGCTGATATGCAGTAAAATAGGAAGGCATGCTCTGATTTAGAAGAAAGGAAAATGAATTATCTCTTAATGAGGGATCCATTATTGTTATCTACCATGTAATGCAAATTTTTGGGTTGAAATACGTAACTATAATTGAAGATTGGTTGTGAGTTCTGACGAAGATATAAATTGTAAGGTCAGTTTTTTCTTTCATAATCAGATGTAGATTAATGTCATATGTGTTTATCATATGATGCTCTTCAGGGAGGAAAAAAAAAAAGGGAAAAAGATCATCGTGGGCCACGTTGCTGGTTGAAGAAAGTATAAGATATATAGGTACAGAGCCGAGGAAACCTCTGCACTCAAGTTTCACAGTTAATTTTATGGTCCAGAATGCTGATTGAGAGATTTGATGATGTTATTGGAATGTGGAGGGTAATTGATCAAAGGTTTGATCAATTTGATGCTAAACATATGTGCAGCAACACAGTAGAACAGTTAGGATTTGTTGGGTGGAGTATTATTGAGGAATTCGCATGTACATGATAGTCGAATACAATATTTATGTGTACAGCATGCGGTCTGCATAGTGGTGGCAGTCGCTACGATTGGACTCTTTCGTGTGTGGCATAATTCGCTTCATTCTCTCGTACGACACTCCATCCATATTGTCAGACTTAGAGATGAATTCTCTGCTGTTTTTTTGTTCGTTTAAACTCGTTTTGCTGGGTGTATGGTTTTTTTTTCTCATTAAATAGTGTTTTTAGAATGTGGGGTGTGGTTTAGTTACTCGGTGTTTATATTTATGTCTTGTTATCGTTTGGTTCGTTGTTTATGTTAAGGTGTTTATTTGTCTTTTACTTAAGTTGTGTATAATATAGATTTTGGTGGGAAATGATGCATAATGCTCTTTCGCTATAAAATCAATGCATGGGTATCGTACTTGTTTCGATAACAGTGTTTGATTTGTTGTATAATCTACGTTATAGTACATGTCAGGTTAATTTTTTATGAAATTCATTAGTATTATTTTAATCTCATAGTCTTAATTAGATGTAATTTGAGATATATTACTACATTTAGGGAGGAAATCTAGTCTTTCTAGAAGTTTAGATTATAAGATGTTTTTGATTAACTTGTTTGGTATATAAGAATATATACTTTTAAGAATTCAGTGTGCTATATTCCTCTTAGAGCTTCGATGCACTAAACCAGGGTGGTAAGTATTATTATTGTAAATATTTGATGTATTTTTCTCTGTATTTTTGTTGTGTTCATTTGGTCAAAGTAAATACTGGTTATGCAAGCTTAAGAAATATTTTTTGAAATTTGTCTTTTGTTAATATGATGTTATTCGCCTTGCTGTTTTGGAAAGAACTTCTGGTCTCAATTACTTTTGATATTATATAATATGTCATAGGGATTACATAAATCAGGATATGAGTGTATATGGCGGGACGCAATGGTGGTTGCGGGCGTGGCCGCGGTACGTGCATAATAACGAGGCGGACGTAATAAATCTAGGGGAGCAATATCAAAAGATGCGACGGAAAGGCTGCTGGCAATTAAAATTTTGTAAGAGAAATTTAGAGGTGCTGCAAGAGCGTCTCTATCATGTGGTAATTTGTGCTTGCTCTTTCAAATTCGTTTGATATCTCTCTAATTCAATTCTTTCGTATCTTTTTTTCTTTTTTGTTATTTCATTTATTATTTTTCTGTGTTTGGACTGTTGTAAGGAGTGATGTGATTTATCGTTGTTTTTGTCTTCTCATCTCTTGTGTAACGTTGTGAGCACTATTTGTGATACGGGTTTTGTGGTATAAATGCTTGTAGATATGCTAGATACATGTCTGTTGCGAAAAGTGTCTTTCTTTCTTACTGTCGTTAATATCACCTTAATTCTGGTTTGTAAAGTTACTCGCTGATATTTTTATGATTGACCTAATGTTTTTTAGTTTAAAATTGTATATTCCTTGTGATACCTAATCACCGAGTTGTAGATTTAGAATGTTTCGAAAACGATGAATCTTGGTCATACGCAGTATTACTTACTCTGTCTTCTTGAGTCCTTTTTCTTCTTCACTTTTTCTGTTGTTGTCAAAAAGGGGGAGAGTCATTTAAGTTGGTGTTGTATGTTAGTTTGTGTTGGTTTGTTTGTGGATCTGAAAACTAGGAAAGAATTTGGTTCAGGAGGGTATTTAATAATTCTGTTTTCCTTGGTTGGGGGTAGAAGTTGTGCGACCTCCTTAAATAGTTGTTCATGTTTCTGTATTTTTCTACTCAGAGATGCTTATTTTCATCAATTCAGGGGGAGTTTATGGGGAGTTTATTTAAATTGAAATGATACAAACAGTGAATATGGTGTTTTCGCGCCAGTAGACGTATAAATTAGGAGATTAATTAGATTGGTTCTAATTATTCTGTGCACTGGGCTTAGTCATGAGGTGTTGCGCAGATCTTGTATGTTTGGAGTTTTTTTGTAGAGTGGATAACCAAAATATAAATTAAATTATTCAAATGATGTATATTGTTGGTGTCTCATTCTAATTATTTATTTTTTTTGGTAAAGGTATTTTGTTCTTTGGGTGTGTGCTTTGTTAAAGTTATCATAGTGTCAGTGTGTTATAAAAAAACGAATCTCCGATGGAATTGCGATAAGATCTTCTATAATTAATTATTAACAGCATATTGAAAGATGAAAATTTTTTATAGTTTGGGATATAGAATTATATTTTTCGAGAGAATATGCGTTTGTTTAAACATATCTGCTCTTTATGCAAAATCAATTGAATTAGGGATTGATTGTAACTGTATGGTAGGGTGAATTAAAACATGCAACACACAAATAGGAGATCTATTAATATTTGGATATAGATCTGATCCTATAGGATCATATTATTCCGTCTACGTTTTACGTGGATGAGAATCAGAGTGCGATGTTATCTTCAGGAGCTCTAGTTTATAAATGTAGCATATGGGTTTGAAATAACTTCGTTATCTTGATGCATACGTAAAGAATGTGTTTTATTTCTGAAACAGTCGTATCGCTACACCGGTGAGAGCGAAAATAAAAGGTTATCGTATATCCCTTACGAGGATCGATCCGCCATTCTGGGTAATTTTGATTCGTATCAGACTCGCAATTACATATATTATTCGTATTTTTGGGAAACGAATACAAGTCCTCTGTAAAATCTGCTTTTGTCTCTAGTACACATTTAGTATTAAATCATCGTACAGGCATCAGTCCTATGTAAATGTTTATTTTGCAGTCTTCGACTAAAATATGTAGGGATAATGTCGTTAGTCAGGACAGGAGATAGGTTACGAAAAATTATTTATGTCGTTAGAAATTATTGGGTCATGGGATAACGCGAAATTAATTTTGATGATTTGGACATATATGCACGCAACGATAGAGTTTAACCTCGTTACTGTGAATAATGTAAAACAATGCCAGTATATGTTCTTTACAATCAGGTTTTTTTTTTGTTCTCTGTAATCAGAACTTTGCAAGAACTACAATGGCGGGTTTCTTGCAAAGGAAAAGGGAATATGGGATATTGTAATGACTTTGTATAACCGCTTTCGTGTTGAAAGTGGGAGACAAAATGCGGTATTAAGTATCCATAAACAGTGCGACGATCGAGCTAGATACTGATAGACTTTTGTGTTATGCACTATATTCAAATTTGGGTCGATTTTACTTTGCAGAGTCGTATACTAATGATTGAAAATTCGTTTTCCGGGTTCGCTACGATTCAGGTTACACAATTGTGGAGCATTCACTGCGTTCTGGACTTGGATCGGATATGTTGCAGTTTGGTGTAAGGGCATAACGCTTTATATTTGATTGGGTTTATATATGATTTATGTGTCATAGTTGTTTACCTAATATGTTCTCGCATAGCTTAGAACAATGCCTTATATCGCAAATTCGAGTTAGATTTAAATTTATTCTATTGGGAATCTCTACTTTAAGATATACTTTATTTGCTTTGGTCGACTATTGGGATGTCATTGGTCGAACCTCAGTGATGGGAAGATTGATGATCAAGACGGGAGTGGGAAGAGGTAGAAGCATTCATACTCTCGGAAGAGCATATCGGAGTGAGAGGAAAGGTAGAAGAATGGTGTGAGATGGAGGTCTTAACTATTGGTGTCTTGTATATTATTTGGTTACAGTAGTCTATACGTAATTGTTGCGATGTGGGAAATTTAGAAATTGTCATAACTGCATATTAATCCTATACTGTTCCAATTCCTATATATGAGACTCTTGTGTGTGATAGGTGCGATCCAGTAGAGTATTTGCGGTCATATATTAGACGCATAGATAACTAAGGAGATAGTTTAGTTGAGGCAGTATGGATTCATATTTTGCCTACATCTTGGAGAGTTAGACTCAGAACGATGCGATCGGAGGTTCATACTCTGCCTGACCATTCTGTGGTCTAGGAAGAAGTTTTTGGATAGCGAGTATGGGGGATATTAGATTCATCTCGTGGCTTTCGAGCTGCGGATTTATCCTCATCATGTTGGATGTATAGGATAGGATAATGGGATATGGATATAGGTTAGGTCTCTCATGTTGCTCCATACTTTATAGGATAGGATACACGGTTTCTTTGAGGTTGTTATAAGTTTCGGCTTTGGGGATGGCAGAGCGTTCATTGTAGTCTTGAACGTCTATCCAGCGAGTGGAGTGAGCATAATTTGACATATGTGAGCGTGTTTGTTTGTTGGGAGTGATATCGCTCTACCTGCTTCTTTGACTGTTGAGAGTGGCAAATAACGGGCAAGAGAGGGTTTCTTATATGTATAGGACTTGTTTATAGATTAGACTCTGTATCGGTCATGTAGGGTGTTGCTCATGGGGAGTGGATGGTAGGTCTGGTTATAAGACGCGACCACTATATATCCTGGTGTCATTTACTTTATTACTCGTTTTTTACGTTTCTGCACTTTTTATTTCAGTTTTAAAAACTCTGTGGTTGAAAAAACATTTTTATATACAAAATTTAAAAGAGATCTATTTCAGTTTCATAATTTTTTTTTTTTTTTAAAATAGGGGGTCTTTAATTTTAACTATTAGTTGTCTTTAATACTACCAATCTCACACCTCTCTTGGTAGTCTTGGGAACATT
>NW_021318595.1:2559495-2569088 GCF_001605985.2 Dendrobium catenatum
TGTCGCTTCCAGAATAAAACGGTGTCCCGCTGAAGACGACGGATCTATCGGCCCAATTATGTCAGTGCCCCAATATTCAAATGGCCAAGATACTATTGTCGGGTGCAGCGAATTCGGAGGCTGATGTATAACATCACCGTGAATTTGACACTCGTGGCACCTCTTAGCGTGGTCAATACAATCTTTTACCATTGTCGGCTAATAATAACCCATTCTCTTAATTTTGGCAGCCATCTTGGGACCTGACTGATGTGCTCCACAAAGCCCTTTGTGGACTTCTGATACCACTTTATCAGCTTCTTTGGTCCCTAAGCACCTTAGTCACATTTGACCAAAGGCTCGTCTGTACAACGTATCATTAACAAATGCGTATCACAATGCCCTTTTTCTAATTTGTGTGGCCATAGACTTTTCTGTCGCGAGTTTATTTTCCTTGAAGTAGTCAATGAATGGCTGCCTCCAATCATTTTCGACTTCAATATCTAAACAATGCCACCAGGATTCTGAAGCTTGACTAGCTTTACGTCTCTTGGCCATATGATATCCTTCCAGATAATTTTCCATAATGATCTGATGGAGAGGTTGAGGGTCAACTGGGGTTTCATCCTGCTAACTCGAATCTGGAATTCCTTCTATCCTCGGGAATTGTAATAGGGCGGGCTCCAAGACCCTACGAGTGTAAACTCCGGTGAATGTAGGTTTCTCCCCATTAAAATTTTCCATTTCCTTGGCTAATTTGGCTAGACAAACTGCTTTAGCATTCTTTCCTCGAAGAACTCGAGCCATTTTGACATTTGGTACTTGCTTCAAAAGCTCAAGGTAGTGGGTCAATTCGACTTTATCAACCTTATAAATACCGAGGATTTGATTTATCACGAGCTGAGAATCACCGAAGATTTGGAGATATTGGATTCTGACATCGATCGCAATCTCCAGCCCTGCTAATAGAGCTTCGTACTCAGCTTCATTGTTGGTCCGAGGTTCAATCAAACTGAATGAAAATCTCATTATACCTCCCTCAGGTGCTACGAAAATGAGACCGATGCCGGCTCGGGCTCTTGCAATATTTGGAGGTCGGACAGGTCTAATAGATGACGCCCAGCCAAAGTACATCTCTCAGAATGGTAGCTTTTCATTCTCCTTGACCTGCATTATTTGCTCATCAGGCAAATCATCGTTGAGTGGAGAATCAGCCGGGATTGGGTGTGCAGCGAGAAAATTTGCCAAGGCCTGTCATTTCACCGCCTTCTGTGGCATGTATATGATTTCAAACTATAATAATAGTACTGGCCACCTAGCTAGACAACCTGTCAACGCTGGTCTTATCATCAAGAACTTCAACAAATCGATCTTTGATATCAGTGTAATTTTGTGGGATAACATGTAGTGGCGGAGTTTCTGAACTGCAAAAATCAATGCTAGACAATGCTTTTCAATTGGAGAATAACGGCTTTATGCTCCAATCAACCTTCGACTGATGTAGTAGAGCGCATTTTCTTTGCCTTCTTCATTTTTCTGGGCCAATAGTGCTCCAAGGGACTCTTCTAATGCTGTCGTATACAGTATAAGAGCCTTCCCCGGAATTAACGCTGCTAGAATATGAGGATTTAACAAGTATTTCTTGATACTATCAAATGCTTCCTAGCATCCCATTTAAAACGGGCATCTTTCTTCATTAGCTTTGAAAATGGCTGGCACCTACTCGATAGATTTGATATAAATCTCCGAATAAAAGCTAGTTGTCCTTGTAGCGAGCGAAGCTATCGAAGGTTCCTTAGTGGTGGCATCTCCGTGATTGCCTTAATTTTGTTGGGGTCGATCTCTATACCTCGATGACAAACAACGTATCCCAAGAATTTGTCAGAGGAGACCCCGAATGCACATTTGAGGAGGTTCATTTTTAGATCAAACTTTCTGATTCTCTCAAATACCACTCTGAGATCTTTTAAGTGATCATTTCGGCCAAGGCTTTTAACATAAGGTCATCTACATAGCACTCGACCTTATGATGTATCAAATCATCAAATATGTGAGTTATCACCCGCTGGTAGGTGGCACCAGCGTTCTTAAGGCCAAAGGGCATGACTGTGTAGCAAAAAATCCCGATGGGCGTCCTAAACGATGTATGCTTATCATCTTCGGGCGTCATTTTGATTTGATTGTATCCTAACGATCCATCCATAAAGGAGAACATGTCGTAGTTGGACGTATTGTCCACCAAGAGTTCGGACACAGGGAGTGGAAAATCGTCTTTTGGGCACGCCTTGTTGAGATCCCTGAAGTCAATATAGATACAAATCTGCCCGTTTTTCTTCTTTACTGGGACAATATTTGCGATCCAATCGGCATATTTTTCTTCTCGTATGAAGCATGCCTCTATTAATTTTTTTGTTTCAGCAATCACCTGCTCTTCAATCTCCAATCTCATTCTCCTTGGAGCTTGTTTGATAGGTGCTACATCCGGTTTGATTGCTAATATGTGAACTGCTACATCAGGGGATAAGCCGAGCATTTCAGCATATGTCCAGGCAAAGCAGTCCCTAAATTCACAGAGGAGTTCTTTTATTTCTTCTATTTGTTCTTCGGGTAGGAGAGAACTAATGAAGGTTGGGCGAGGGTCTTTCTCAGTTCCCAAGTTGACTTCCCTCAGCTCATCCATAGTGGCTGCCTGTCGACCATCTTCAAGCTCTTTTGGTGCAGGTTCGGCCTCTACGGGTTGATCATCATAATCATCAACTTCATATGTCTCTCCAGCGCCACCATCATCAGATTCAACTTTCATGCATGTGATCGCCCGACGAGTCTCTTTCCGGAGGGATTTTTGCTTGAGGAATCCGATACCTTTATATGCATCTGTATCTTTCCGTCGTAGTGGACGTGGATTCCTTCCATACTATAGGCCCAAACTTGTACGAAGTTGTCGCTTGGTGGTAGGAATGTTGACTTGTTTTCGTAGCATTCTCTGAATATTTTTTGTATTGAACCTAGGTAGCCTCGTAGGAAATAACTCTTCAGAATCGAGGAGCATGCAACACAAGTCATTATTCTCCTCTTCGCGAACTCCCGTGGAATACAGCACATTCTTTGGCACAGTCTCATCTTTAAGGGGAGGCAGATAGATGGTGGTGAGTTCTTCAACTTTATGCACCTCGCGCGGAATAATTTCTTTGAAGTGTTGTAAGGGAACACGCGTGACTACGAGTACACTATCTGAAATTGATAGGCTGTCTATTCTTCTAGAGAACACATTTTACACTGTGTTCATATAAATAGAGTCATAGTCGTAATCATCAAGTGAAAATTCAACCTGCCTACTCCATTCGTCCATGGACTGGCATACTCTCCGAGATTTAGCAGGAGTAACATCATCTTCATCTATGTCACTCCCAAAATGATGTACATGCTTCTTTTCTTTTGGAATGATCGATGCTTTGGGAAGAGTCGGCCCTGCCTTCTTTCTCCCCACCTGCTTCTTCTGACCTTCTTGTTCAGGTCGGTTTGTAGTCTTTGAATTTGATGCTTTAGCTTCGAGGGAGCTCAAAGACTTTTTCTTCTTTGGCATGAAGTATCGTGCATCTTCATAAACTGTTGCTTCATAAACTGTAAATGGCTGAATGTCACAAGATATCCTGAATTCTTCTCTATCTTTGAGATATTTCATACACTGGTGTAATATCGATGGGACAATACCATATTCATGCAACCAAGGACGACCTAGTAGTGCCTTGAATGAAGTATATGCATCAATCACATGGAATTTAGCTTCTGTGTGGAGCTCTCTAAATACAAGAGGGAGCATGAATGATCCAAGGGTTTTTTGCCCTTTTTTGTTGAAACCATGCACCATCAGCTTATCTGGCCCGAGGTGTTCTACATAAAGGCAGAGTGATCTCAGTGCTTTCAAGCTTATCAGATTTACGGATGATCCAAGATCGATCAAGATTTGACTGATGATCAACTTATCGCTCTCCGCAGTAACATATAGAGGACGATTATGGTCTGCAGTCCCAAGCATCATATCCTCTTCGGATAAAGTAATGAATGGCTCATTACGAGTTTGTAGAACCTCAGTCAAATTACGTTCAGCAAAATACGTCTCGTATCTTTCGGATCTTTGAGAGCCTGAATCAAAGTCTCCCGAAGGTCTTTAGACATTACCAACGCATCGTATATGCTGAGCTGTGCTGGGATCTTTCTCAAATGGGATAAGACATTATAATCTATCCCCTTGGATGAAGTGTTCTTTTTCTTAGGATCTTAAGGGATAATATCGTCATTTATGACTATCTCTTTCTCCTTCTCTTTATTGGAGACCCCTTACTTCGGTTGAGGCGGTAGTATCTTGCCGCTTCTTAACTGCACTTGATCAATCTCCTCCGGTTCAGAGTCATTTAACTGTACATTTTCTTTAGAGTCAGCCATCATTGCGTCTAGGGACTCATCTGTTGATTTAGAATCGCCACCCAGATTTACATGTCTCATTCGAGACGCTATGCTAGGGTCTGATTCATCTTCCTCTGGAAAAAATAAATCCTTCTCTGAACTGTAATCCATTGGCAACACCATCATACAGGATTCAAAGGGCACCTCTTCAGTGTATCCTTCTTTTGTCAAGGTACTCGACGCCACCGAGAGAATTCTCATCATCTTCTTCAGCTTCATCAATTTTAAGCTCCGCCATGAAGTCAGCAAGCTTGATAGGTCGCCTCACAGTCTGGTAGTATTCATCCAAACTATCGATAACCCTCTGAGTTGCGGTTATCTTCTCCCTGGGCTTCTTCAACTTGGTCTTCTTCTTGGATGATTTCATCTTTCCATTCTTTGAAGAATCAACTTGATTGGAAAATTATTTTGAAGTAGAAGGTCGTACCACCGGCAGTGCCTTCAAATCTATCATTGGCTCAATAGGAGACTTCCACTTTACACTTGGAACTCCTTCAAGCTGCTTCAATATTTTCACAGTCTTCTTGGAGACCGCAGTCTCCCATTGCTCTTCTTGAACTGGCTCCTTTTCTTTTCTTCTTTCTTCAACCAAGGGTACGGAAGAGGACGTGACCACCCGAGTTGATTCCTTTCTAGGGTGAGACAACACATTGTCGGACAATGTGAGTTCCCCTTTTTGATATTTTCTTTCAAGCAAATCCTTAAAGATGTAGCAATCTTCAATAAGATGGCTGAGTACCCGATGGTATGGACAATAATTTGGGTCACCAGTGTGCTTTGACTCTTCAGGTCTCTTGCATTCAGACAGTTCTAAACCCGATTTCAACACTTGTCGAAATAATTTGGCTACACTCTCCCTCTTGAATGAATATTCTTTATTCATTTTATCTTTGAGGGATTGGAACGTTCTATCACCAGTTCCTATTGCCTGTCTCGGGCGTTCTCCTCCACCTTGATAAGTTCGTGGCTTATCATTGCCCCCGAGTATCAACTTCAGCTGGGGGTGAGGGTTGTAGGCCTGTTTGGGATTTTCTTCGTACTGTATTGGCTGCTTGCTCTTATCTACGTTGTAAATCACCTGTCTTTCTCTATCAGCTCTAGAGAAGAACGTAGAGTCGGCTTCACCCCTTCTAGCACCCAAGGCCTTAGCCTTCTTGGGCTTATCAGAGTGATTTTCTGATCTGGACAAATTTAGTTTCTCAAATTTTGCCACTCTATCGAGCAAGTCTTGAAATGTGTTGATTGTAGCCATGCATAGGAAGGGTTGCATCTTGTCATCAATGTTGCCCATTAACAACTGTACCGCATGCTCTTCTTTAAGTTGCTGCTCATATTTCATGCTAAGATTGCGCCAGCGAGTGATATATTTGGTCTCTGATTCTTCTCTTTTTCTCTTATCCAAAGCGAGATCAGCAATCGTGATCTTCTTAGTTGCACTAACGAATCTCTGGACGAACATAAATTCTAACTCTGCAAAGGTTTTTACATAGTCGTTTGACAGTTCTGCATACCATTCGAAAGCAGTTGCTGTCAAACTGCTGACGAATTGTCGGAAGAGTAGGGCGTCATTGCCTCCTGTGTTCCCGCAGTTGGCTTTAAATTGTGCCAGGTGCTGCCTGGGGTTGTTATTACCATTGAAAATGTTGAACTTTGGTACATAATACCCTTTTGGGTACGACACTTGGTCGTATTCAGCAGGATACGGACGACCCTTGCCCACCAATTTTTCTGCTTGATCAATAGCTATAATAAACCTGATCCTTTCTGTGATGATTCCTTCCAACTGTGCAGCAGTCACTGGTTCGGAAGTACTTGCAACATTTTGTGGAGTGGGCTGACGGATGACATTATGAGCCTCATGACCACCTTTAGGAATACCTCGTACTCCTGAAACTTGAGTCATTTGAAAGTTTGGAGGATCTGCAGGAGGATTGGGCATGGCATCAACAGCGGCAGTTCTCTGCATCATCTACATCATTGCCCCCATCTGAGCCATCATCTCAGTCATCTTCTCATTCAACTGAGAGATTTCTATCTTTGGCTCTCATTTGTCGCCTCATCTGCCTTCTCATGTCGGCGAGTGTGACATTCTCGTCAGCAAAGGGATTCTCCTCGGCTTCTTCTCTTTCTTCTTCAGCTTGGGAATGGCCACCTCTGCCAATGGTGGACCCAGCTTCACGACGATGTTGATAAACTTGCCTAATCGGAGGTTATTGATCGTCGTCATCTTCAACGTCATCATAGTAGGTTTCCTCATTAACATTGGTGTGTCTCACCATATAGACCACCTCCATGTCCAATATGTTATTTGTTTCTTGTATTTCTTCTTCTAGATTTTCCTCCAGAAATTCATCAATATTTTCTTCAATGTTTTCTTCCCCTTCGAGGTATTCTTCTATATTTTCATCCTCTTCAAGAAATTCCTCTTCTTCAATGTTGTCTCCCCCTTGCATATTTCCTTCCTCTTCTAGTACTCGGATCTCCGAGCGGCGCCGCCACTGGATTTCAAGTTCTTGGTTAGGCACGGGGACTTCTTCAACCAGCGGACTGCGGTCAAGTTGGTTTCTTCTTTTGGAGGGGATGGAAGACGATGGGATCCCCTGGAGGATTCTCCAAGGTGTCTACCATCTGGAGGAGTGTCATTATGGGTCCTTTTTGGGGCCCACTTCTGACATTGTTCGTAGACTGAGGCGGATCTCGGGGAAGCATTACCGAATGTCAAGCCCAGATCAATCCTCCTTTCTCTTCTTTCTTTCTCATTTCCTTGAGGCTTTGGCCTCCATACTTGTTTTTCTTTCCACCGGAACCTTTCAGCGGTGGATCCCTGAACATATGGTTCATGTGTCACACCCCGATGTTCACCGCGTGGGGTATACCTTCTTTCTTTTCTTTCTGCCACAATAGATAGACATTCTCTTGACGGGGTTCTCCTGGCCTCGATCACTAAAGGTCGTTAGAACTTCTTCTTCTTAAGACCTTTCTCCTTCATGGTCTTCAGTACTCGATACATCCGGGCTGATAAGGTTTCAGGTTCATTTCTCCTTGGAGGGGCTGGGACTTCACGTCGTTGCTTCCAGAAGGACTTCTTTAGCTCACCAATGGAGATATTCCTTTTCACCCATTTTAAATCAGAAAACTTGTTCCGGATAGGAACATTGGCTTCAAGCACCTGGGCTGGCAGATTGGAAGGGTGAAGAGGGAGTTATTGTTGCTGAGCTCGGAGTTCAGCATTCATCTTTATTCTCTGCCTCCTTGTAGGCCTTCCTCTAGATACGGAGGCTTCAGCATCGTACTTTCCAGGAGCAGATAACCTGGTTGACAGAGTAGTGGTGTTTGTAGTCACCACAGAAACTTTTTCACCGTTCACAATTCTTCTGGTGGTAAGGGTCTCAGGTTGTAATAGCCTCTCGAATACAGAAACTCTATCACGAGAATTTTCAGCAACAGGTCGTTGTGCCGGCAGATGCACTGCAGAGTCAAGCACTGTGATGCTAAGTCAATTTTTTATAAAAAATATCAAAATCCATTCCATTTTTAATCAAAAGATTAACCCCCTCTCAACCAATTAGAAAGAGAAAGAAAACCTCTAGTGAAAGAAAGTCAGGTTTTGGGCTCATCTGGTCTGTTTATACTAACAACCCAATTTAAAAAAAATGTATGGATCGAGATAGGTTACATTCTGTTTATCTTGATTTTCAAAAAGGGAGGTTTAAAAGTTGATTGGGTAGGTTATATGGGGGTTGTTCAGAAGACCCGCCAATGACTTTCGTTCAATATAGGCTCGCACAATTTTAAATATTTTTGGACTTTGATGATTTTTTTGAAATTTTTTGGGATTTTGGGTGGAGCTATGGACTATTTGAAAAGGACTTTGAATATTTGGAAGACATTTGAAAATATTTGGGAACCCCTCTGGTTGAGATATGCATTCAACACGGCCATCATCGGAATGTTCGGGGTCATTTCCCTTTATTTGATTTGACCTTGTCAACTCGGCCAAGCTATTGATCGAGAATCGGGTTTCTTGTAGGCTTTGTGCCTTTGCTTGTGAATTTTCTTGATTGTAGGCCTAGAAGGCCTAATATGAATGTATTGAAACAAATACAATGGTCGCCACAACCGTATATTCATTTAAAGGTTCGAACCCTGTCGACTTCTATTGGTCCGTATAGAATGATCAGGTTCGAACTATAATTCACTTATCGACTTGCGCAGCATCCCTAGGCGTCACGTGTGTACCAATAACACGCTTGTCATGGCCCATGTACCTGATGTACTTTTAGATCTTGGTCACTATCATCATGGGTGATACTTGTACTTGTGTCCACAGTGGTTCGATGCACCTACGATATATCCACTGTTGTTATCCATAAGTATTCATTTGCAGGGAACCACTGTATCAACTACGACTTCCTGAAAGTATTTATAGAGGATCCATTGTTGCTAACATTATACACACCTTTCACCAATCTCAGGTGGTTTGATGGTTGCATTTATTGTGGTGATGGGTCTTCCATCATAAATTAACAGCTTTGCCTTCTTTAATCAACATGCAGTCTTGTAAGGAGCATCATTTTTTGTGTGTTATACATCTCCATTTGTAAGAAGGCGATGTATCTGACTGCCATTGAAGAGTTGTTGAATGAAAACAATGGCCCTTGTGATATCATTGAGCTTGTATTGTTGCTTATGAGTGAACCAATAATTTATTTCTATTTGGGATTTTAACGAATGTCCTTCCTCCATTCATTGATCTCCACTAGCATAATCAAATTTGATGAGTGATATTAAGATAATTATATATCCATTTAAAATTGATTATCTAGTTATGGTTCAGATCTGAGTTCATGTCCACTATGCTTGATCCAAATCAAGTCCCGGTGTTAGGATTCTTCTGAAGTCTAACTCAAATTCTTGCTTAAGTTCAAATGTTTGAATCAAGTCCAATTTGAGTTCTTTTGTATTCGTTTGGGTCTAAGTCTAGTTCATTTAGTGTCAAGCCCAAACTCCTTGGGCTCAAGTTCTTATACTTTCATTGAGTTCAAGTCCAAATGCACGAGTTCAAAGTGTTCAAGTTCACAGATCCTTTGATGTTCAAAAGCTTAAAAGTTTAATTTCAAGTTCTCGTAGTCTTGTTCGAGTCCAAATTC
>NW_021318595.1:2572545-2579467 GCF_001605985.2 Dendrobium catenatum
ATATAGTGTTCATAATGACGCGTTCAATTTTAAAATTTAAAATTAAAAATATTCCCAAAGATAATTAAATATTTTTTAAAATTATATATACCTAAATGTATTTTTTTAATCAAAACAAAAATATAAAGATGGCAAAGGCTCTATGGGCATATCGTACAACTTACAAAACACCAACGAAAGCCACTCCTTATTCATTGGTGTTCGGTGTTGAAGCCGTATTACCATTGGAGATTGAACTATCGTTACTTCGGGTAGCAATTCAGAATGATCTCACTCAATAGCAAAATGCCCACCTCAGAATGGAAGAGCTCGACGCACTTGATGAACTCAAGTTACAAGCCTAACAAAGCCTGAAAATCTATCGATGAAGAATGACAAAATCCTTATATAGAATGGTGCGTCCTCAATCATTTCAGGAAGGGGAATTGGTCATGGTGCTGAGATGGCCAATCATCCCACACTGAAAAATTGGTGGCAAATTCGTATCCAATTGGGAAGGCCCCTTCGTCATCGAGAAAGTGTACCAAGGAGGAGCATATCAGTTGATCGATCTGAACGGTCAGAGGCCTATACCACCTATCAACGGCCGACATTTAAAGAAATATTATGCATGAAAATTTCATGACTAATATATTTTGTAATTAATAAAGTTTTATGTACATAATTATCAGAGCATGCATATATTTATATTTTGAAATTATCTTGTATATCAAGAACGCATTTCAAAATTCCCTATCAGACTGGAAGCATTTTAAATATTTATTTGGGTCGACATCGCGTTGCGTGCCGACATCCCCAAATAAATATTTAAAATCTTAAAGATAAAAAGCTTATCCAAAATGTCCCTACGAGATAGGGGCATTTTAAATATTCATTTGGGTCGACATCATACTATACGCCGAGATCTCCAAATGAATATTTAAAATTTTATATTCCAAATCTATTCCATTCTAAAATGTCCCTACGAGACAGGGGCATTTTAAATATTTATTCGGGTCGACATCGCGCTGCATGCCGAGATCCCCGAATAAATATTTAAAATTATCAAATCAAATATTCTTTTATGCTGAAGAATACAACGATTTCTTTTTCAAAGTATATGCAGGTCATCTTTCAAAAGCTAGAGATATCACCTTCTACAACAAACAAAGACTCAAAAGTCAAGAAAGAGACTTTTGTGGCTACTCACTCTACAAAATTGAGCTAAAGAAGCTTGAAGTCTTTCGACAGCCTGAAGCTTAAGGTTTGAACGGTCGGATCCAACACGCCCAAATATGGCCGGATCACTGGCAACTCCGTCTACTCAACAAGCCATAAGAAAGGCCGTAGTAGCGGAACCCCCACTTCGTCAACCCGTTAGTAGGGACTGTAGGAAGAACAAAGGCCAATTTGACTTGACAAGTTCAAGTGATCGTAGTCTACAAAATTCTTTCAAATGACTGGAGAATCAAAGTTCCAAGAAGAAGATGAGTCTCGAACAACCACTGAATGTTCGTAGGCTCCAAAATCTACAACCACGAAGGATGACTCTAAATTTGTCAACTTCAGTAAAATCAGCATTATGAAGCACAATTCCCATAGCTCAAGTCTGAAGCCTGAATGGGTGTAAAAGGTCGGATCCAACAAGCACAAATATGGCCGGATCGCTGGCAGCTCCATCTACTCAACAAGCCATAAGAAAGGCCGCAGTAGAGGAACCCCCATTTCAGCAACCGAGGACAAAGAGCTATCAAATCTTAGCTCTCCCAATCTGACGAACTCAAGTGATTTAGATTAAAGTCTTCTCAAGTGGTTAAGGATCAAGGTACTACCTACGTTCGGTACTATCGACTGAGTCTAGAACCTGCAAATCCTTCAACAAATCCGGAAAGCACAAAGCGAGGATCGAAGGAATTTTTCTTCAACAAGTCCGCCAAAGCACAAAGCAAAGGACCGAAGAAAACTATCCTAAAGTTCACATAAAGCCCAAGGCTGAACTGAGAGGATTCTGTCATCAACAAGTCCGTTACGCACAAAGCTCAGGACTAATGACTTTTCGCCATCGACCTAATATAAACCTAGGGGTTTAGGTCATTGTTATCTACTCCTTCATCAAGCCAGCCAAAGCTAGAAGCATAGGGCATAAGGTACAAAAATCACCTGACAAGTCAATAAAGACAAATCAGGAAATTCTTCATCATTGTCCGCATCACAAAGCATAGGACGAATGAAATCAGTATCTCAATCATCTATTGATACATCCAAGAGATCTATGAAAAAAGAGAATATTAGTGTGACATCCAAGTAAATTCTTGGAGATCCTCTAAATGAAAACCCTAGTGTGACATCTAGAAATAATATCTAGAGATCTACAAGGCCAAACAACTTACAATAAACGTGATTCGCTCTAGACGCGAACCATATTTGTTGGGGGGCATTTGTAAACCTCCATGTAAAAACCAAAGAGCATCGCATACTCAAACCTGACGGATCCACAAAATCTGTCTAAAAAGCTCCCGCAAATCCCGCTGAAATACTGTAGACGCGGCGCCATTCGCATCGTTTCTCCTCGAAACCTGCGACGACGGCCTCGATCACACTCCCATTTGCGCCTATAAGAGGAAGACGAGCTTCATAAATAGCTAATGATTTAACTAACCTAAATATACTACGAAGAGCTCCTACTAATTATTCTTAAAGTATAATTTAAACAAAAAATCAAATTTTGAGTCGTCTAACTTAAATATAACTAATTATTTTTGAAGTAAGTTTTTTCTTACCTAAAATAAAAATCTTGGGGTTTATTTGGGATGGATATAGCTTTTTGTAAAGTTGGTTATAGCAGAAAAAACTTTTTTGAAAGCTACTAGAAAGCAATTTCATAGCAAAAAAATTTCTAAACACAACGAAAAGCTAGTGGCCAAATAGAAAGTGTGATTGTAATATAAAAAGCAAAATAGTAAGAAATTCATCCCAAATGAAAGTTTAATCTTGAAAGGAAGTCTTTAAAGGAAATAACAAAAAGAAAAAAAAAATTGAAAAGTGATTTATAGTTTTAACCCATGTCAAATAGAAAGTCATTGGCAGGTCTTGTGATCAACCCCCATATAACCTGCCCAATCAACTTTTAAACCTCCCTTTTTGAAAATCAAGATAAACAGAATGTAACCTATCTCGATCCATACAATTTTTTTAAATTGGGTTGTTAGTATAAACAGACCAGATGAGCCCAAAACCTGACTTTCTTTCACTAGAGTTTTTCTTTCTCTTCCTAATTGGTTGAGTGGGGGGTTAATCTTTTGATTAAAAATGGAATGGATTTTGATATTTTTTATAAAAATTTGACTTAGCATCGCAGTGATTGACTATGCAGCGCAATAGTGCCTGACCCCAATGTCGCAACGTTAGTTCATTTTCTAAAATTCTACTCGAGAACTCAATGTCGCAGCTCTACCAGCCTAGCACTACGAGAAATTATTGTGTGCGGAATCCGAATGCATTCGGATTCCATTTCGTGCATGCCACATCACCGGATACACTCCGAGGCCCAGTGCATCCGATGATGTGACGCATCCGAATTCGTCTCTGAATGCATTCGGATTTCACACACAATAATTTCTCCAGCACTACAGTTCTCATAGGAGAAAATTTTTCAGGTTATTTATGCATGCTCACAAACCCCATGGACCCACTTTAGAATAGATTTAAACACGCTCATGCATACATAACACTCACATAAACATGTAGAAGATATGAATAGCTCCACAATTCCTCTAATATAATCTCATCAAGCACTTGTTGCATTGGACTCAGCATTTCCACAATGCCTCTAATGCATATGAAATAATCCAAGTGTTTATCGACAAAGCATGATGTATCAAGATTATAATAATGTCAGATGTTATGAAATATATATGTTAAAATGTAACCATTTTCTCACCGGGTGACCTTGGGTAGATTGTCTCTAGTAGTTATTATGGAGGCTTTAATAAATATAGAGATGCCAATGATCTATACCATCTAATATATGCCTTTAGCTCCTCCCTCCTTCCACCTTCTTGTGGAACTACGATTGTGATGCATGCTTATTATTCTATAACATGATCTCTCTATGGTGGTAGAGCATCTAGTTGACCTCCGCCCTTCGAAGGCCATCAACCCTTTAGAACTTTTTCTCAATTGGCTGAACATTTATGGATTGCACACTAGTAAACTATCATATGACCTGATATAGTAGATGTCATGTGATGCCCCATAATTTAATTTGGAAGAATTATTTTTTTATCTTTTAATATATGAAAATCATAGTTATCTAATATCATCTATCACTATAAATAATGAAAATAAATTTTATAATTCAAAACATCAATGTACAACAGCATTTATTTTCTATAAATCATATACACTACTCAGGATCATGTAATCGTACCATGACTACTCTATCATGAGAATTAAAGAAATAGCTAAAATAAAAAGAACCTAAACTTTAAGGAGTCTTGATTAGTCTCACCCTCCTACTCACTTGGCCTGACCTGAAATCATTTAACCACATAGAATGTGCTCATAATCCTAACAAGCAACCAAAACCTACAACTGAATTTGAAGCACAATAAATGATCAATATTATGTTAGGGATCAAATTATAACATTTGCATTCATATAATTATTGAATCAGTGTAGAAGTAATAAAACTTTATCGTATGAAAGGCAATAAATCAGTACAAGTGTCAAATCACTTCAGTAATCAATAGAGAAATTATATAAAGCTATAAAATCAAATCATCGATAAAGACCGTCAAAATCAAATTAATGCAGTAAAATTATATATGATTGTAAACTTGTTATCCATTTATTCTATATTAATATTAAATTAATATCTTAATCAGATGCTCAATATACCCAGTATATCACATACTCAATATATATATCATGCTTTTTGTATCAATTAATTGATAAGTGTTAATAATAAATTCATACATTAATATGAACAATGCCTACATAACATTCATTTCAGTAGTCATACTAAACAAGTAAGATTTCTGGCTATCATGGTGTTTTTTTAGTATCGGTGTCAGTATCAGTAAACCGTTGGCTTAGTAAACAAAGTCATCATTCTTTGTTCGTCAACACAGTAATCATCTCCTTATAACTCTTAACTAGTGTATCATGTAAATCAACAGAGGATAACACCAAATCGTAGTATTTAAAGGAATGTCATTCAACTCACCATTCTGTACATGTCAATCAGTCTCCAACCAACGGGTCAATTGGTATTTACTTATCTTTTAGACACATATTATTATCACAATACAATAATAATAATTTTAGGCACATATCAACATTCATTTTCAATGCATTACATCAACTATAACAATAATTTTAATCACATATTCACATCACTTTCAATGCATTGCAGCAAATCAAATATAATTGAGCTTAATTCAGAAAGTATTAAAATGTCCTAATGGTAGGTAATAGAAAATCCCACTAAACAAAAACTTATATTTTTAAAAATTAACCAAATTATAAGGGATTGTATATAACAACATTATGAGGCTTTTATTGATCTAAATCATTATTTTTAGATGTCAAAATAAATATCTAGATAGGCAAAAATCACTAATTTTTTTAAATCATCCAGCAAAAAAATTCAAATAAGTATTCAAAACGTTCATAATCTAAATCTCTATAACGTATAAAAAGTTAAAGGTGAACGTTTTACCAATATAAAATTATTCTTATTTTTCGATAATGGAAACATAAATTTGATTGAAAAAATACCCAAAATATAAAATTATTGAAATTAAAAATAGGATAAATGTTCCTTACAATGAGAAGAATAAATTTCTTAACTGGTCCGACAAATAAAAATGGCTCCATGACTTCCAAATTCTTAATTTCTTTTTCTCTCTCCTCACTTTCTCTCTGAATTTCTCTCACCCAAGCTCTGTTAGCCGAAATAAAGAAAGGGAAACGAGATTTAATAAAGTTAATGAATGTTTTAAGATAGAATAAAATATAAAAATAACTATTTTATTTAATTAAATTTTCAATAAAAATTTTATATAATTTCTTTTAAACCCCTGACTATGATCCTCTAGCCAATTTCGCTTGATTATAATCCTCTAATTACCCTCACCTAATTATGATCTACTGCTGACCATCACCAGACTAGATTGATGCCCATTAACTTTGCTATCTTCTATTGGCAATAGTATCGATGCATGACATTGACAACGCTCACTCATTATATTTCGTGATATCTAACAACATCGACACATGCTATCACCTATAAAGTTGGTGCATGATATTTTCACAACAGTAAACACCGGCCAACTTCATCACCACCAATATCAACGTACATTTATGCTCAATAAGATCATTGCATGTCATCCATACCAACTTGGCCTCTTGTCTCTTTCATTTTAAGATTAACAACCTAACATATGAAAAATAATCATTTGAAGAAAGCTTCCATGCCTTAAGGCTCTTACAACTTCTACTATGAAATTAATCATATATAATTAATGTCTACCCTATTATATGAAAGTGTTTCCAAATTATAAGAAATGTCATCATTTGTAACCAATAATATACACTAATAAAATTATTTCAATTAAGTAAATTTATCTTAATAGCCTAAAAAGTAAAATAATAATAATAATAATAATAATTCAATTGTAGCCTGTCAAACCTTATCAGATTCCCCTCGTCCAGCGTACAAAATTAGGACCCACAAGCGACCACCCAGCCA
Organism: Dendrobium catenatum; assembly: GCF_001605985.2. Lineage (NCBI taxonomy): Eukaryota > Viridiplantae > Streptophyta > Magnoliopsida > Asparagales > Orchidaceae > Dendrobium > Dendrobium catenatum. The sequence goes on from NW_021318595.1 coordinate 2,579,279, forward strand.
TAGAAATAACGACAACTGGCAAATTTCTATATGCGGAACTCACACCATACGACAACTTCAGAATGTTCCACAATTTGAAGGTAAAGAAAAAGTGCATACGTTTGGATTTTATGCGGATATAATAATATCAGCTTGATTTAAAAGTTATTAAACTTATTTTAATATTGATATGGTCGAATAATATTATTT
>NW_021318595.1:2579567-2582747 GCF_001605985.2 Dendrobium catenatum
AGCGGCTGTGATTTACTGTTGCATCTGGCTTTCTGCTGCTATATCAGAGTTAATGGTTTTGTGCTCTAATACTCTCCTGCAAACTAATGGATCTGGGATGACCGTCATTTTGGACATGAGCTGATGAAACCTTGGTGTTGTCAGCGGTGAAACCTTGGCTTAGTCGGTGGTTTGGTGAGAATATCTGCAACTTGGTCCACTGTGCTAATGGGAAGAAGCCGAATGTTATTGTAATGTATGTGATCACTGATGAAGCGGTGATCTATTTCTATGTGTTTAGTTCTAGCGTGAAAAACTGAGTTATTTGTGAGAGCGATAGCTGATGTATTATCACAATAGAGATCGGTTGATTGGTCCGGTGGAAGCTTGAAGTCAGTTAATAGACGCCTTAGCCATAGAATGTCTGTTGTTACTACTGCAAGCAAGTTTAAAATTGCGAATTAAGCCTCATGGATGATTTTCGTCCGCTGAGGTTAAGTCTAAGCATCGACGGTTGAGCGTAAGACCTCACGACGCAGAATTCGTTAAATAAGAATTAAGGTTTAAGTAAATAATAGCTAATTCTAATCTTACAATAAAAAAACATCTAAATGATATATGCAAATATGGAAAGGAAGAAAATCGATGCAAATAAAATCATGTCCCAAATACAAATTCACAAATATTATTTAACAAAAACTCTCAAAGTACAAAGAACATATAAAATGCAATCATATCTCATCACTAAATGGGTCTTCAAGGGAATCTTGTTCTCCAATTGTATCTATGAATGTCATATCATCATCATATTCAATATGACTCACTGAATCGGCCGGACACTTCAAGTTCGCCGGAGAGAGGCGCGCCGGCGGGAGAGGCGGCGGGAAGGGAAGCCAACCGTGCGAGAACCCCTCTGTTTCTCGAACACAGGCTGTGGGAAGAAAAAAATTGGGATAACCTGGAAGCCGTGCGGGATTAAGGGGAGAAAAGGTTTCATTTTAAATGGGTGGGGCCGGTTCTATGAGGTGTACGCCTCACCCAAAATTGCGCAATTGCGCCTCTGAGGCGTGCCTCAGACTAGGTGAGGCGTATGCCTCTGTCAGGAGAGGAATTGCATAAGCCTCGAGGCATTTTTGGGTCAAATTGCAAAGAGGCGCGCCTCTTATTGCGCAATTTTAAACAGAGACTGCAAGTGGTCTGCATTCAGACTCGGTGGATGATCTGGTTACCTTGTGTTGTTTTTTAACGGTCCAAGATATGATTGTATTCCTTACAAATGAGAATTAACCTGAGGTTAATTTGAGTGAGATAAGAACTCCCGCCCACTGCCCTGTCTGCATTTGAGAACAACTTTAGACACAGGTGGCTTCAGGTTATGGGTATGCCGAAATGAAGAGTGCCTTTGATGTAGTGAAGAAGGCGTTTGAGAAGGTAGATGTCATGCAGTAGAGGGTTTTGCATATGTTAGGAGAGAAGGTTGATGACATATGTAATATCAGGGCGAGTTAAAGTTAAGTACTGCTTGGGATCGGATAGTATAGAATCGGCTGGGTGATTTGGTGGTAGTTTTGAGCAAGTTGGGTTAGACTGTGGGTTGCATTGAGTGAGGTTTGCTTGATGTAAGATGGAGAGGGCATAGGATTGCTGTGAGAGGAAATACTGGTTGGTGTGTGAACTGATTTGAATAACAAGAAAGGTATGAGCTAAGCCAAGGTGTTTCATCATAATTGTCTGCCAAATTGCTGAAGGAGAGTAGATATGGAGGAGGGGTTGTTTTCGGTGAGGAGAATGTCGTCAACGTAGATTAGTAAATATATTTGAGTTTGAAGTTGTGTAAGGATGAGAAGAGAGGGATCAAACTTACTGTGATAGAAGCTGAGGGAGACAAGATATGTTGTGAACGTGATATACCACTGTCGGGGCGCTTTTTTGAGGCCGTATATGGCTTTGAGAAGAAGACACACGTGATCTGGATGAGATGAGTCCTCAAAGCCCTTGGTTGAGCCATGTACACAGTTTCGGTGACAGTTCCATGAAGGAATGCATTGTCAACTTCAAGTTGTTGTACAGGCCAGTTGTGATGAAGAGCAATAGTGAGCATTACTCTGATTATGGGGAGTTTTGCTCCTGAACTGAATGTCTCGGTGTAGTCGATTCCATGTTCTTGTTGATTTCCATGCGCCATTAGTCTGGCTTTGAAATGAGCCACAAATCCATTAGAGTGGTGTTTCGTTCTATACGTCCACTAGCACCCGAGAATGAAATTTGGAGGTAGGAGTACAAGCATCCACGTGCCCTATTTCTTCAAGACAAAAACTCGGTTTCCATGACTTGTCGCTATTCAAAGCATTTAATTGCATCAGAATATGTGTTGGGATCAGATGGAGGGATAAGTGATGTTTTCTTGTGAAGAAGGTTAAGCTGAGTGCGGGGCTTTAGGGATCCCGTCTACAGCCTGGTAGTCATAGGATGATGGATAGGAGGTACAGGAGGATCCATTAGAATTGGTGATGAATGGTTGAGACGTGAAGATGCTATAGTGGGTGGATGTGTGGGTATAGATGATGTATCCTATGATGGAGAGGGTGAAGTATGAATGTTTGGTATTATGGTGGAGGTAGGTTGCTTTATCTAAGTTGTGGAAATAGGAATAAGTAGGAAAGGTGATATGGTGGTGGAAGAGGTACATTAGGATCGCGGGGGGGGGGGGTGGGGGGGGGGGGGGGGGGGGGGGGTTCTTATGAAATGGAAATGACTGTTCGGCAAAGGTGCCATGTCTGGATATATGAATGCGGTTGGTAGGGAGATCCATACATGTGTATCCTTTGTAGGAATTTGAATATCCCAAAAAGACACAAGATGTAGATTTAGGTGCAAGTTGGCAAATATGAGGAGGTAATGGGAAGCATTCACACCCAAATGTACGGTGCGAATACAAAGGTTGGATGTTGTAGAGAAGTTGAAGCGGTGAAAGATTATTTGTAGTGTGGATGACATTCTGTTGATTAGGTAGGTGGTTGTTAGAATGATTTCAGACCACTAGCAATATGGAACTGAGGCAGTATGAAGTAGGGGGCGAGTAGTGTCTAGAATGTGTCTATGCTTTTGTTCAGCTAGACCATTCTGTTTAGGAGTATAAGGGCATGAGATCTGGTGATGGATATCATATTGCTTGAGAAACTAAATGAGATTGTGGTTGAG
>NW_021318595.1:2582847-2628947 GCF_001605985.2 Dendrobium catenatum
AATTAAGATTTGTGTGCAAAGGTCAAATTCACGCGAGACAAATGCGAGGTCAACAAATATATGCAAAACAATTGTGTCACCCTCTTCGTATGGCTATCAATTTGGGGATGAACGGATGGAAAGTAGTACTTTTCTTCAATGTCATAACCATTATGGACCAGAGTCTTCTTAAAGATTTGAGAAAGCAAGTATATATGTATGAGACAATTGAACCTGATAGTCTGAAATGCACCAAAACGTTCATAAACAAGAGGCATATCTTTTCTTCTCATATGATTTTCTGCCTACACGCCATTAGGATTATCATGTTTAAATACATGCAACTACAACAAAAATGATATAGTAATGACCTTCGTGGGTTGACGATAATTTTCCTGGAAGCCCATTAAAAATCTCTCCTATGGCCAATTTGTCACAAATAAAAGTGTACATAGTTGTTTCTTCTGATGGTGGGTTTTGAGGTGCACTAAAATATGCTTCTTTTCGAGAACTTTGACACAATCAAGTGCATAGTAGTTCCATAAACATCTCTGTATGTTTTAAAATATTTTATTCACCTTGAAGTGTCTTACCAATGTGGAAGCGTACACATCTCAGATCCACTTCACTCGATCACCATCCTTAGGAATATTTTGTTTGTTCCGTTGTAGAGCAATCCTACTCGATGAGTGTATCCTTCTTCTTGTATATCTTCTAAAACTTCTTGGAAGTCCCTGTCCAGCTTATATAAGTCAAAATACTCGATATAAAACCTTGTAGCTACATTACTATTTGGGCTCCAAAAATTCGCGCCCTGACCTCTCGCGACACCTTTCTTTTTTGTACTATCGATGAGAGTTTTAGCGAGTTTACGTTTCGGGGTAAATTATCAGAAGACAAATTAGGTTTTTAGATAAGACACTACCCAGAGATTTTGCCCTCATTTTGCGAAGACTTTATGATTTGAGTTATAGTTTCCTATAGACGCAAGCTCCTATGATTAATTAGCCCTTCTAATAACGAGTGATAAATTTTGATTAAGTCTAGTCGTTGAACAGATACATATGTTGACCTATAATACGAAAAAAAAACCGGCAAGATCTCGCAAAAAGAAAAATGTTTTTATAACTTGATACATAAGCGAATTACATTCATAATAAAAAGATAAATCTATGTTTTCACCCACACAGTTAATCGCAAGAAAAATAAATGTGAAAATAATAAAAGAAAAGAACATACCATATTTATAATAGTTCGTTCCAACCTGACCTACGTCCACTCTCAGGAGGCACCCTCCGAGTATTGTATTAAATCTTTAATGACTCTTCTTTAGGCCCCACAACTAGGCAGAGAAGCCTTTACAAAATCACTTCCACCTTCCCCGGTGCGGCGGAGTAGCCAGGTCCTTTGACACCAAAGAGATCTTCTTCTTCCCAAAACTTCCCTCAAGATGAACCTTGAATCCGATGGTACTAAGGTGTAAGTTTGCCGGAGCAACCGTGTGAAATCCCCTCCACACTCCTTTGAAATCCCCTCTTAGGATCTCTTTCTCAAACTTCACTCTTTCCTCTCTCCCTTTTAAGTTCTCTTTTCAAGTTTTCTCCAGAAGAACAACGACACAATGACTGCTCCTTGAGAAAGCTTAAATAGAGGGCTTCAAAAATCCTAGAAACTCAATTCTGCCACCAAAGATCGTCTAGTACGACCGCAGGATCGTCCAGTACGATGTGCATAAATATAGGACTTTAAAAAATCATAAAAACTCAATTCTGGCGCTAAATATCGTCCTGGACGATCGCAAAATTTGACCTGATTGTCCTGGACGATCTCCGGATAGTCCAGTACGATCAGTTCAAATTTATACAGATCGTACAAAATAATATTGGGGATCGTCCTAGACGATTAGAATAAAAAAAATGGTATTTCGTCTGGGACAATCAAGTATCGTCTCATCTATCTCTCGAGTTATCTAGTACGATCTTCATTGATCATCTTGGACTATCAGATTGAACAAATTAACCATAATTAGTCCCATAATTATAGGATCGATTTAGGCATGATTTTCATAGATCGGATAGTTAGAACAAAATATAAAATTCAAAATCTTGCCTAAATTATAATTGGAGGCTATTTTCATGATCATAACTGATCGTCCTGGACGATCTAAATCATCCAGTACGATTAGTTAGAATAGCTGATTGTATAGTACAATTTTTTTTGACTCAATCTCACTCACCCTGAGTTGTGTACATGGTCACAAAGCTCGCATACACCCTTATAGGACTTGACTCAATAAATCAAAAATACATTAGTGTATATTACAAAAAAAATTACAGTTTAATCTATTCTACTCAATCTTGAGTCTTGAATCTTCGTTGGATGGTGCATGATATTTCTGAAAAGTTAGTATGCAGACAAACAAAAATACAAGTAGACATAAGGATGTGAGCCACAATATTTGTTATCATCAAAAACATAAACTTGTGAGCTCGAGTTGCAACATTGATTTGATCTGGTTAAGTCAAGCCAAAAGGGCAAGTGCCCTCCTCAACCTCCCAGCGAGGGGAGGGGGCAATGGAAGACTGTAGAATTTTTTAGGGGAATTAAAAAAAAATATATATATTTTTAAAATGAAATTAAATAACTCAATCAAATAATATCATAACTGGTGAGAAGATTTGAAGGAAGTTCCGGGGTTGATTCGGTCCCCCTAAGTCCTTGGTTATCGAGCTGATCCGGCCGAAGGATTGAAAACTTAAGATTCGACCGCTCTCCCAACCTCCTCGTCATTGATTTGATCCATCCAAGTCAAGCTAAAAGGGCAAGTTCCCTCCCTAACCTCCCCTCACGGGGAGGGGGCGCTGGAAGGCTGCCGGATTTATGAGGGGATAAAAACTACCTTTTAAAATTAAATTAAATTATTTAATTAGCAAATCACGCACATTTGAAGACTTAAAGAACATTAACGGGATCGATTCGCTCTCCTGACCTCCTCGCTGTTGATTTGATCCGGCTGAGTCGAGCCAAAAGGGCAAGTGCCCTCCCCTACCTCCCTTTGCGAGGAGGGTACGCCGGGAGGCTGACGAAATTTTAAACAAGAAATAAGATCCACTTAATTAATTAAAAAAAAGATTTTTTTTAAACCAAAATGCATATCATTTTCTAAGTCAACATCATCTCTCTCTAAATCCAATGGATGTGTGGATCTCTACTTTATAGAATATATGAATATCATTTACAAAGCAAAACTCAACCCAAATCAATACTTGTGAACCCTAGGGAACAATTTATCTTAAAAGGAAAATCATGATTTAGAGCTTCTAATTATATATTATAAAATACCATATGCTTTGTTATTAACAATTGTTGTGGGCTAGAATATACGCGACGATAGAGTTAGAAAATTTCCATCTCAGCGTTATACGGATATCTAACACACAAACAGGAAATGAAATAACAATACCAGTATTTTTACGTGAAAAACCCTTAAAGGGCAAAAAACTACGGGGCCACACCCAGTTGAAAGAGTTCCACTAGTGTTTGCTTGAAATACAATAGACTGACTCCTTAAAATTTAGGACGATCATATTACAATGAATCACTTCTAGATTGAAAATCAGTTACAACGTCAGGCAGAGTTCCGGCATCACTTGGAGATCAGACGGAATTTCGGCATCCCTTGGACAGAATTCCGACGTCACTTGATCGTCTGGCAAAATTCCGATGTCACTCGGGCGTCGGGCAGAATTCTGACGTCACTCGAGCGTTGAGCAAAATTCCGGCATCACTCGGGCGTCGAGCAAAATTCCGGCATCACTCTGGCATTGAGCAGAATTCCGGCAGTGGTCGTGGTGGAGTTTTTTCCCTCCAATCCTTCTCTTCTTCTTCTTGCTTCTCTTGCTTGGGTCCCCTCTCAAGAGAAATGAGTGGTCTATTTATAGATATTCTGGAGTGTCATGCCCTATAAATAGGTGAGAGATCAGGGGTAAATAGGGAGTGGTAGGATGGACAGTCGATATTGAATCCCTTGATTGTGTATCATTCATCAGATATTTGAAGGTCTTAATGATGCCGGGATTCGGCGATCTTGGGCTCGTTGGATTCATCTCGTCGAGGCGCTCGATTCAACTATAAGCACGTCATGTTTCGAAATCGTTTGGTAACTCAAATTGTGGTTCAAACTTTCCAACAACGCTTCAGGTCCTTAATTTGGACTCATTTGGGCTCGGATTAAGTCGAATTTGGTATCATTGGGTTCGTATTTCTAAAACACTCAGTTTGACTGTAAGTTTGTTGAAATCGGAGTTCAGGTGATCCCATATTTAATTTTTGAAGTTTTCAGCTTGATTTTGCCTCGAGATTTGTGCCCGATCAAGATAATTTTTTGATGATATATAAGTTGCCCCCTATTTTCGGAGGTCGAAGCTCCAGGAGTCCGAAAATACGCGTCACAAATTTTGGAGAATTTTCCATGTGATTTGAAATCTAATCTTGCATGTAGGAGCCCCAAATGACCTTAAAAGTGTCAAAATTGAGTCCGAAATGTTGAAAAGCGGTCCCGGGGACCCCAAAAACATCAAATTTGGCCTTTTCGAGGCGATAATTAGACCCAAAATTGAGTGGGCAGCCGAACCGGCCAGTCGGCCGCCGTCACCGCCAGCAATTTTGACCTTAAAAGTATCAAAATTGAGTCCGAAATGTCGAAAAACGGTCCCAGGGACCCCAAAAACATCTGATTTGGCTTTTTCGGGGCGAAAATTGGACCCATAATTGAGAGGGCAGCTGAACCGGCCAGTCGGCCGTCGTCACCACCACCAAAGGCATGGAACCGCGTGCCAGGCTTGTTGACCCGTGTCGCAGCCTGCCTTGGCCCGTGCGACCAGTGCGTCTGCGACCCGCCTGGGTGAGCCCTTGGCGGGCCTGCAGCTCGCTCCGCGGCCTTCCCGCAGCCCGCACAAACCTGCTTACGGCCCACCAGCACGGTCTACGTACCTGCTGGCGGCCGGGCGCTGTTTCGGGATGCAGCTGGCGGTTCCCTTAATCGCCAGCCCTTTTTTAAATAAAAATATTTTTTTTAACTCGCAAGAAATCCCAAAAAATCTCAAAAAATTCCAGAAAAATTCAGAAAATTTTGAAAATTTTGAAAGAAATCCAAAAATTCCAGAAAATTTTGGAATCTTCTCTCTTCTCCCCCAAAACACTATAAATAGCCCATTTGGGCCAGGGGGAAATTTGCGCCTTCTCCTCTTCTCCTTCTAGCTTTCTGACAGTTGAGGCCTTCCGCTGTTTCTTAGTAGATGACTTTCCTTACTTAATTCAACGCCCCTCTTCTTGTATAGAAGTTAGAATTCTCCCATTTTTTCTTTTTTCTTCCCCAATTTTCTTCCTGCTCTAGAGACTTTCCACTATCTTTCGTAGGTGACTTTCGCTATTCAAATTTAGCGCTCCTCTTCAGTGTAGAAGAAAAAATTTCTCCTCATTTTCCTTCTTTCTCCCTCATTGTTTTTCTTGCTCTAGAGGCTTTCCGTTATCTTTCGTAGGTGACTTTCCCTACTTAAATTTAGCACTCCTCTTTAGTGTAGAAGAAAAATTTTTTCTCCTTCCATTGTCTTCTCCTTTGGCTATCTTCTTACAGTCGAGGCATTCCGCTGTTTTATATAGGTGACTTTTCCTACTTAAATCAGCATCCCTCTTCTTGTGTAGAAGTTAGACTTTTTTTAGTCGTTTCTTTTCTTTCTTCTCCCGTGTTTCTAATCTTCTTACAGTTGAGACATTCCCCTATTTTGGTAAGTGGGCATCCCCTACCCAAATTTAGGGCATCTCTCCTTGTGTAAAAGTTAGAATTTTTGGAGTCATTCCTTTCCTTTCTTCTTTTTCTAACTTTCTTACAGTTGAGACTTTCCACTACTTTTTCGTAGGTGACTTTCCCTATGCAAAATTAGTGTCTCTCTCCTGTGTAGAAGGAGATTGTTTCCTCCTTATTCTTCTCTTGTACTCTTCTTCTTACATCGGAGGCATTCCATTGTCGTATATAGGCGGCATTCCCCTATCAAGCTTCAGTGCCCCTCTCTTGTATAGAAGGAGTCGCGATGAGAGGCTATCTTTTTAATAGACAACTCTTGACAGAAGAAGACAATTGATGCTTGTATGCGATGGTGATTTGAGAAGATCTGGCGGTATTAGTGTCCGAGAGGAGAATCAGAAGTGATGTGTAGATGAGGAGAATTTCAACACCATTTGAGCGGAAGTCTATTGACGATGGACAATCGAGTTGAGGTCCGTTGATAATTAACGGTCAAGTGTAGAGCTAAAGGAGAAAGTTCAAGGGTACGCTGCAAGTAACAGTCGAGCGATAATCCGATGATGGTTGATATGAAGTAAAGGATCGACAGTGGACATCAGTCAAAGGGCCGATGATGGCAGGTGTTCAGTGACATTTTGTAAAGGCAATATGCATCCATACGAAAGTTTGACGACATCATATATCTTTGTATGAATGATGTAAATGCACTTTTTTATTTCAATTTCTAGCAAGACTTGATGCTGAATTTATGTAACTCTATTGTATATGAAGTTAAGAACCTGTCCTTCAGAGAAAGATGAATTATTTATACATTTTTTAGATATGCTTTGATATATTGCCCCCCATATATTTGGAGGCATTGTTAGACTGCTAAGATCTTTATATGAGTGATAATTTTATCAATCATCATGAAATCTTTCTTTAAGAGAAACTGTTGCACACTTAGAGTATTGCTCGATGATGTTAACCTCTGTGGAAGAGGTCGCGAAAATTCACTAAGGATGTATGACTTATCCAAGGTTGTATGTCAGAGCCCTGCTTGATGACATTAATCTATGTAGAAGAGGTCGAGATAATCCACCAAGGAAGTATGACCAATCCGATGTTGTATATCAGAGCCCTGCTCGATGATGTTAACCTATGTGGAAGAGATTGAGATAATCCACCAAGTATGTATGACCCATTCGAGGTTGTATGTCAGAGCCCTACTCGATGACATTAACCTATGTGGAAGAGTTCTAGATAATCCACCAAGGATGTATGACCTATTCGAGGTTGTATATCAGAGCCCTACTCGATGACGTTAACCTATATGGAAGATGTTGAGATAATCCACCAAGGATGTATAACCTATCCGAGATTGTATATCAGAGCCTTTCTCGATGACGTTAACCTATATATAAGAGGTTGGATCAAATCCCCTTATGATTGATCATCCATTAATTGAGACACAATAAAGATTATGTATTTTCCAAATTATGGATAAATATATTATATTCACAGGTAGTTTTTTATTATCATTTTTTATCCTTTTTAAAGAATGAGATAATATTAGAACGGAGTGAACAACGCGCTACTATATTATGTAAGATAATATAATAAATCCCTAATTTGACTTAGGGATATAAGAGTTACATCATACTCAACATATAAGAGATACATACAGGAACAACACTTCATTTAACTTGGAAGAAAATACTAGAGACATTAGAGTGATACCCTACTTATCATAGAAGAGATATATGATGACAAGTAACTAACACAAAGGCCCAAATTATACGGTTATTTAATCTCACCAACCATTTAAACATTATTCAAAGGTTGCCTTTCTTGTTGTTGATTTTGCCTCCCAGCGAAACGGGCCTCATTTTGAGCTAGTGAATCTTGAATGAACTGTCGAAGATAGTCTTGTCTGATAATTCTCTCAATTTCATTTTTGAGCGGCTTACAGGCTTCAGTGTTGTGCCAACGACTACGGTGGAAATAACAATATTGATCCTGATTTCCCGTATTTGGCTTCAAAGGATTAGGCCACTTGATATTTTCTTGATCGCGAATGGCCTTTAGTACATTGGTTCGAGATGTGTCGAAACTCATGTCGTAATAATGGCAGCAGGCTATTCTTCCCTTGTTTCTTCTGTTGTGAGAATGACTTATTCCAATGTCAGAGCAATTTTGCGTTTCCCAGAAGGTTGCTCAAATTATTTCCTGTGAGCACTTATGGCTTCATCTGCGGAGAGTTATGCTTCCACACGATGGATCAGGTCGGCATATGAATGAACTATGTCTCGCATGAGTGCTGAATAGAACGGGCCAGGATGGAGGCCGCCAAGAAAGACCCCTCTCAATAATTCAGGATCTACTCCTGAAATTTGTCAAGCCTCGGTGGAAAATTGCTAAAAATACTCCTTCAACGATTCTCCCTCATTTTGACGGATCCCAGAGAGGTGGGAAGAATCCTTAGTAATTCTTCGCTTGGCTATGAACTGTTCGACGAATACTTTGGCCAATTTGATGAATGAAGGGATCGTTCCAGATGGAAGCAAATAGAACCACATTCGTGCTTGTCCCTTGAGGGTAGCAGGGAAAACTTGGCATAGGAGTGCATCTGAGGCTCGCTGGATGTGCATGATGGTCCTATAATGATCAATATGCTCGTACGGGTCAGATGTCCACTCATAAGAATCGATACTCAGTAGTTTGAATCCTGTTGGAATGGGGTGTTGAAGGATAGCTTCGGTCAGGGGTGATGACTCATGTAAGTCCCATTGACGATGAGATTGTCTTATACTTCTTATGGGAAACTCTTCTCAGACAAATCTTCGTAATTCATGACGTAGGGTGTTACGAGAGAGTTCAGCAATACACTGTCGGGCTGTGTCCTCAGAGATGTCCCGAGGAATGCGAGGTTGGTGACTTACGTGCAAAGGATGGGTAGAGCTTGCCGTGTCAGCAAGCTCATTCTCTTAATGTGTCGAAGGACGCATCCTTGGTGGAGGAAGGGGAATCTCACTATGAAGATGTTCGGGTTGAACATCTTCGGGCCCTGGTGGATCTCGCGGGAGAAAAATCTCCTCTTGAGGTACTAGTGTCAGTTGTCGAGTCTCTTGCAGGAGTTGAAGGATCTCATTCTGAGATTCTTCCATCTTTCGTATTCGCTCCTCCAAGGAAGGTCCTGAGGTTCCTTCGCCAGCAACATTTTGCCCCCCAAGGTAAAAGGAGGCAGATATGGGGCGTCTATGATTCATAGACTGATTTCTGGATTGGTGGGAGTTGGAGCGAGAAGCTCCCAAGATACGATTGCTACGCCTGTTGGTCATCGAAGTAACACTCGAAATTGTGGGATAATGTTTCCCACATATGGCGTCAAACTGTTGCGGGCTAGAATATACGCGATAATAGAGTTAGAAAATTTTCGTCTTAGTGTTGTATGGATATCCAGCACACAAATAGGAAATGAAATAACAACACCAGTATTTTTACATGGAAAACCCTGAAAAGGGAAAAACAACGGGGCCAAACCAAGTTGAAAAAGTTCCACTAGTGTTTGCTTGAAATACAAGAGGATGACTCGTCTTTAAAATTTAGGACGATCAAATTACAATGAGTCACTTCTGGATTGAAAATCAGTTACAATGTCAGGCAGAGTTCCGACATCACTTGGAGATCGGGCGGAATTTCGGCGTCCCTTGGGCAGAATTCTGGCGTCACTTAATCGTCGGGCAAAATTCCAGCATCACTCGGGCATTTGTGCAGAATTCCAATGTCACTCAGGCGTCGAGCAGAATTCTGGCATCACTCGGGCGTCGAACTGAATTCTGGAGTTGGTCGTGGAGGAGTTTCTTCCCTCCAATCCTTCTCTTCTTCTTCTCTTCTTTTTCTTTTTTCTCTTGCTTGGGTCTCCTCTCAAGAGAAATGAGGGGTCTATTTATAAATATTCTGGAGTGGCATGGCCTGTAAATAGGTGAGAGATCAGGGGTAAATGGGGAGTGGTAGGATGGACAGCCGATATTGAATCCCTTGATCGTGTTCCATTCATCAGATATTTGAAGGTCTTAATGATGTCGGGATTCGACGATCTTGGTCTCGTTGGATTCGTCTCGTCGAGCCGCTCGATTTGACTATAAGCACGTCATGTTTCGAAACTGTTTGGTAACTCAAATTGTGGTTCAAACTTTCCAACAACGCTTCGGGTCCTTGATTTAGACTCATTTGGGCTCGGATTGAGTCGAATTTGGTGTCGTTGGGTTCGTATTTCTGAGATGCTCAGTTTGACTATAAGTTTGCTGAAATCGGAGTTCAGGTGATCCCGTATTTAATTTTTAAAGTTTCCACTTGATTTTGCCTCGAGATTCGTGCCCGATCAATATATCAACAATAATGACTCATGCAAATAGTTATCCTTAAAAGAGTCTCCACTTGTAATTAGTTAATCTTAATCAAATAGACAACTAAAGGGATGACATGGTTTAGTGTAACCCTTACAATGATTTCAGCGACGTAGAGGAAGAACTCACACTTAATCATTCTGTGATGTGTGTCAATTATCTTGTAAATTGAAATTTGATAGCAAATACATCTACAACTTCCCACTTAACTCTAAGTTTTTGACAAATTTTATAAACTTATAATCAGTAATTATAATCGAATGAACATTGCTTCAACTTCTATGTGATAAAATAAAGCTTACTCTTGAGCTACATCTATAAATCTACATGATTTCTGAGAAGGATAAAAACACTATTTATATCACCCAAAGGCAAAATACAACATACTACAATTCACCTGTTTGTAGGAATAAGAAATTCGTAGTGCCCACAACAACTAGCCTACAAGCAAGAACAAGGAGCTTGTATTAAACAGATCAGTCTACCTACGGGAGAGAATATGGGAACTTATAGCAAGCAAGATAATTCTCCTACGAACACGAGCACGATCTCCTAATACCTATTGAGCAAGTATCTTCTATTAGCTATGCTAAATGACACTTTAAAGAGTTAAAATGAACTAAACAATACCTCTTTTATACATGCAAGAACTGAAGTTAAAAAGCTTTTATGCCATCGGATTCGCAACATGTGCACAAGCGGACAAAAGGTGTTCGTTGGCCCTTAAATGAAATCCTTCTAAATAAAATCATTTGTGTAAATAGATCATATTTAAATATTTTAAAATATCCCTTATGTATTAAATATAATCCCTTAAATTGAAGTACACAATCCTGCATATGTTCCGACAAACATGTTAAAGTTATAAACACAAATGTCTGATAATACTGCGCAGGTTAAATGCTCGTTATGTTTTCAAACTAAATAGAACCCTGCATGAGCTCCGATAAACATGTTAAAGTTACAAACACAAATGTCCGAGAATGCTGCGCAGGGCCAAATATTCATTAACATAACAATCTATTTTTCAAATTAAACATAAACCCGTATGTGCTCTAACAAATGCAATAAATTTCTAAACGCCAATGTCTGAGAATGATGTGCAGGCCAAATATTCAAGTTTCATCATCCTCCTTGAAAGAACCGGAGTCAACCTGACTTGAATCATAAAATGCCTCCCAAATTTTTACAAAAATAAAAGTGACTTTAACATTACCCCGAAGATGGCTGTGTTGATTGACAATCTCAATCAGATGGGTCAAATCTCAAATCCAACAAAAGTCTAAATCTCTGAAATGGAATCTTTCACTTAAAAACTTGAAATTAAAATCATCCACCTCCCGCAACCGTTTGTTAGGTGTGATAAATTTGAAATTAACCTCAGCTCATAAAAAGCGAATGCATGTCGTGTGTATCACTAAGGTTCATCCTCAAATAGTCTCTTGCCAGTAGAGACATGACACGTGCCATTTGATCGGATGATTTTGCCGCAAAATGACACCATTATATTACAATCACGGCTAAAGCCTATATGTTCCCTAACAATTTCAAACCCTTGAGTAATGAATCATAGAGTATAGTTAATAGGCATAAAGCCCTTTGTCAGCTAAGGTGGATTCTGATCTATCCCCTTAGATAAACACAAGGTTTAAAATTGCGTAATTAAGCCTCGAGGCGGTTTTCATCTGTGAGGCAAGGCGTAAACCTCGAGGCGGTGTGAGGCATAAGCCTCACGGACGCAGAATTGCATAAATAAGAATTTAAAAAACCAAAAACACACAAAAAAATCAAAAAAGAAAAAACCCTAGATTTTCTTTCACTTGAAAAATCTTGCCCTAAACTAAAAAAGAATACCTAAAATCGATTGTGGAGTACTCCTAGAGGGCGGCCGGACACTTCAAGTTCGCCGAAGAGAGGCGGCGCCGGCGGGAGAGGCGGCGGGAAGGGAAGCCGACCGTGTGGGAACCCCTCTGTTTCGCGAACATAGGCTGCGGGAAGGAAAATTTCGGGATAACCTGGAAGCCGTGCGGGATTAAGGGGAGAAAAGGCTTCATTTTAAGTGGGTGGGGCCGGTTCTATGAGGCGTACGCCTCACCCAGAATTACGCAATTGCGCCTCTGAGGCGCGCCTCAGACCAGGTGAGGCGTACACCTCTGCCAGGAGAGGAATTGCGTAAGCCTCGAGGCGTTTTTGGGTCAAATTGCACAGAGGCGCGCCTCTTATTGTGCAATTTTAAACAGAGGATAAACACCAACCTAGGTCTACAAGGTATTTTTGGGCGAAGCAACCCATTGTTGCTGATAAGGTGCATTCTGTCAGGTTGGGTCTAATACCTCCTATGACTAAGTAGAGGGATCATGATAGCCCGAGACAATGGAATCACGGGATCTTGATCAGACACGTCTTCATTCCCCCCCCAACACCAGTTTTAAGTTTATGGTGATAAACTCCAAAATTCATATCTCAATTTCAAACCCTAAAACTATTGTTATTATACGCTGGATTTATAATCTATGCGATCTCTTTAACGACTAGCCTTAATCGAAAGTTCTCTCTTGTTATCATAATGGGTAATTAACTATAGGGGCTTGCGCCTATAGGAAACCAAAACTTAGATAAAAAAGTATTCGCAAAATGAGGGCGAAATCTCTGGGTAGTGTCTTATCTAAAACCCAATTTGCCTTTTGAAAATTCACCCGGAACCTAATATCGTTAAAACTTTCCGCCCGTCGTCATTACACTTAAAAGAAAAAGAGACCGATGGCGCGGAGAGGCTGGGGTGCGCATATGAATTTTCAGAGCCACAAATGGCTTGGTGCTGAGTAGGCAATCTAAAACACTGGGATTAAGTTGAGTTCAAAACTTCATACCTATGCATGCTAATGGCTGATTTCACAAAATACTAGCAATGATATCTGGGTGTTTGGAAACCTCAGCATGTCAATTTTTTAACTCCCGAAAACCAGGCACATTAATTTCCTACTATTTTGGAGACCATTGCTATTTCAATCTTGCAGAAAACCAAGCATAAATTCTTTCAATTAGTCTATTGTAGTAGTTTATCTATTGAAAAGAGGTTCTCACCACTCTTGAGCTGCCGCGAAGTTGAGCAAATTATTTGCAAAATTAGAAAAGTAGTGTTCTATTTTCATCATGGGTTCAAGCTACAGAATTTTCTAACAAATTTTTCTAAATAGGCCTATACTCTAATTACTTATAACTATAAATATAATCTGCTTATTTCTGAATAACTGCAGGATGGTCAATCTGTGTTAGCTAATCAATGACGAGTTCGTTGTTTGCTGAGCTCCTAATGAAGTTAGTCATTAGATTTTCTCAGCTTCTTCTAGTCATAGCCACCGACGTCGGTTAAATGACATGTTTATGATGTATTAAATTAGTTAAACAATCAGCTTTTTAAATGTCAGTTAATGCAATCAACTCAAATAAGTAGATATTTATTTGCAATTTGGTCACCAAGATTTGTGTGATAGAAAGTTGGATAGGGTGCGTTCTTCTTCTTTTTCTTATTATTAATATGAATGCAGGAGGTGTTGATATCCGTCCTTATGTAGAGTCAGATTTGAAGAGAGCTGCAGCTAAGGTGATTGACAAGGCTAAGGAGCTCTGTGCTGCTAATTCGGTATGATTTTGAGCTCTCTCTTGACACAGTTAAGTATATTATGGCATTCAATCAATTATTTTAGACCAATTTGAACTATGTTAATTGAATAAAACATTAAGGGCTTTGGTTAGCTATTAATCTACACATCTCTTTGCTTTTTCTTGTGCCTTGAATTAGGGTGCTATTTGTATTGTTAGAGCATTGATTTTCTTTGTTGATACTGCTCTGATAATATCTTTATCATGCAAAGGTGAGTGATGCTATATTTGAAGTGGTGGAAGGAGATGCAAGGAATGTACTGTGTGATGCTGTGGAAAAGTTTAATGCTGATGTGCTTGTTGTGGGCAGCCATGGCTATGGAGCAATAAAAAGGTATAATGGCTTTTCTATGCAATCTTCTGTTCAGATTAATGAGTAATCTTTGATTTGGTTAAGCATATGGCACTTTTAGCTTCAATCATATTTTTTTTTAAGTTTTATTAGACTTGCAATATCTCTCTTCTTTGGTTGCCTATCTAAAGCTTTAGGTTTTAAAAAGGCTGGAGCCTGGAGAGATTTTGGGTGGGCAAGGTGTTCGTACATGCTGATTAATTAATAAGTTAAACTAATCATTAATCAATCAATTAATGATGCACTATACTTCTAATTCAGCATAAACGACCCTTTTATAATTATTTATGAAATCATACTAATAATTAGTTAATATATGAATTTAAGAAGATTATTTACTAGTATTAAAACCTTAAAATCAAATTATGATAAATTATGCTGATTATTTATGAATTGATGGTTATTAATTAATTAAAATAGATATAGTTTAATGAATGAATAACACAATCATGCTAATTAACGAGGCATTAATTCATATAGATTAATGAATAAATTATAATTGATTAATTTAATTTGTATAATTAAAAATAAATAATCTAATTATTTGTCCATGATCCTAATTAATTAATCTTTTCATTATCTTAATTAGTAATTAACACATTACATCATTTATATGCTAATTCTAATTTAACTTACTTTAGTAATTTATCTTGATTTTTTAAGAAAGATTAGTGCCTAGGCCCCTTGGTGAATGGGATCACAAATAATGTTCTTGGGCTAGGCTTATATGTGAAGTTAGAAGTTAGAACATTATAAAACTAGTAGGCCACGGCTTAGGAGTTAACTATGAGTTAGCAAGCCACGCTAAGGGGTTAGTTATTCTTTTATTTTATTTTATTCGATGAGCGTGATTTTAACTCATCTTTGATATTTTGATGTTCGATGATTCTTTTGGATGTTATAATAATTAAAGTTGTCTCATTTACTTGGATGTTTGGTACTTGAACTTAATTTCATTAGGATTTTTTTAAAATTAATTATCCCTTCTTATAAAGGAATCGAATAAATGGCTAAATATAAAATTAAAAGATTTACAAGAATTTTTATGAATGACTGTGATCTCAAGAAAATATATGACATGAATGTTAAGGTTTTCTCCTCTGCTTTTCCTCAGGCTTCTCTTCTTTGTTCCCAGCATTTTGAGCGAGCTTATGACCTTTTATTACTATTGCAAGCCTTATTTTCCTTAATGATAATATCCTTGGAATAGCTTCAACTATTTTCTTAGTCTTTTACACAAACATGCCACATATTTCATGAAAATATATTTCTCCTCTAGTGATCTTATTAATGCCATGGCTTTCCTTTGGAAATTTGTAGCGTAATCTTGCATTGATTGCTCAGGGTTCTACATCAGATATTGTCATTAGCTATAGTTCTCCCCTCTTATGGCTAATGGGATAGAACTGGGACAGAAGTAAACCTTTAAACCACGACTATCTCAATCATAAAAAATCATGTCTATTGGATTCTACATTCTAATATATTAAGATATGTAATGACATTTTTAAATGTGGAAAACTGCAAATAATTTTTTTTTTACGTACTTGCACATAGAGAAATATGTCTCAAGGAGAAACCAAATTATCCACATCCTTTGCACTATTTTACCATATATTATAATTTCTTACTTTGCATAATTGCATCCACTTTTGGGCAATAGTTGAGCTTTAGATGGCAGAGATTCCTTTCTCCATCCTCATCATCCTCACCACTTCTAAATCCCCATCTTAATCTCCTATGTACATTAGCCTCTTACCATGTTGGCATTGCTGGTGGAGGCAACATTCTTTTTATTTGGATAAATTGGTGCCCACTATAGATTCATCTGCTCCATAAATTTGATATGAAGGATCTCTAGTTTACTAATTCTACTTTCTATACTATCTACTTCTATGGGTCTCCATGCATTCGAAAGCTCAATGGCCTCACCATACTCAAAACAGGCTCTTTTTTTACTGTAATTGTACTTAAAACCTACGATATCCCCCCAGCAAGCGTAAAAAATTGAACTGAGGTTAAAGGTACCAGTACAATCCGATTGATCGAAACAATTAGATTCCACACAAACTAACACTCATTTCTTCCTTTTGTCTCTTGATTTGGGAAAAGAAAAGAGAGAGTAAGAGGGCCAGCTTGATGAGTAGAAAAGACTTGATGAGTAGAAAAGAGGGAACTAAGACGAGATGGCTAAGGAAGGAATTTAGGATACTTTTTTTTAATAGCAATATGCCATAATGAAAGGTTGATAAGACCTCTTTTTTATATCCATAGGAATGCAATACAATAAACAAAGCTAGAAAATTTAATGAAAATCTCAACATAAGTAAACTTTTATTTTCGATAACCACTCTACTTTTTTTTTGTGGGGGTGAAGGGCGAAGGGGGGGGGGACATTTAGACCAATTAAGGAAAAACTCATACACACATCACATACGTAAGACTCGAACCCAAAACCTTTTGGCTAGTAACCAAAACTCCCAACCAACAAGACCAAATTGAGTTGCGTGATAACCACTCTACTAAAGACTTCACATCTTTAAAGGATTAATTTTGGCTCATTTAAAGCTCATTTCCTTTTGCTTTAGCTAGCCTCCTTAGCTTGAAGAGATTTGTGGAAAGTAAACTTGGCCTCTACTTGAATTGTGCACTGTTCTGTAGCCTTCAATTAAGTTGGAGGTAGTTTTGACCAATTCAATTTTCTATTTTTCTTGTGGGATTTAATTATTCAAATTTCTATTACTGTCTTCTGACTAAAATACATTTATTTTAAAAACATTGAATCAAATCACCCCAAAGAAAACTAAGGCTTTGTTTGGGACAACTTTTTTATTGCTTCTTAAAGCACCGTTCTAGTACAAAAAAAATAATTTTTATACTAAAAAGTTGTTTTAAGAAGCAGAAAAAAAGCCGTCCCAAATGAAGCCTAAGTGTTTCAAGCTTAATTAGCTGAATGTTGAACTTATTATTTACTTATCGCTGTCTGTGCAGGGTGGTGTTGGGGAGTGTGAGTGACTACTGTGCTCACCATGCAGACTGCACTGTGATGATAGTGAAGAAACCCAAGCACAAGCACTGAGCCGAATAAATTCCTGCTCTTGTAATATAAAGACTGTCAAAACTGAAGGACCTATATATAACTAAGCTTTGTATAAAATGTCTGTGTGAAGTGAATACAATTTGAATATACTTTATATTATATTTCATTAATAACAAGCACTGTTTGTCTCTATATTTAACCTTTGTTTAGAACAGCTTTCTTGCTGCTTTCTATCAAGCATTTAACAAATTATTCGTTGAACAAGTGTGCTTGTAGAGATTTTAAACTATCTATCTTCTAAATTAGCTAACAAATCTACTCTTAATCATCTGATTACTGTAATATTCAACTGTGTTTTAATTGAGCAAATGATTTCTTTACCCAAAATTAATGAACTTAAGCATGTGATTAGTTTTCATGGAATCATTTTTAATCCTTCTAAGAAAATTTGGTTTTTCATTTCTTCTAACAAGCTATTATTTAATATATTGGGCTAGAAATAATTTTGTAAATTACCTTGAAATCTTTATTTATGCTAGCTAATAAAGGAATTTGAGCAACAAAATTATGGCAAATCATAAAAGGTATCTTTTAAGTTTTAATGATACTCGGTTTGTTCCGAAGGATTTTAACTTAATTTTTCGCTATCATAAAAAGTTAGGTGGTAATCCGTTTAACCAACATGTTCTAAAATAATCTGATAATGCCTTTATTTTTTATTTTTTTCTTTTCATCTTAATGATATTCATATTGTGATATGATAATGCATTTATGGATTATAGCTTAAGTAAAATATAGGCTTTAGTGGTAATAATTTTATTTGGACTAACATGAGTATTTGGGAATTTACAGCTGGTTTGGAACAGGTTTTTAAATGCTTTTTAAATCAGCTTTTAGTATTTTTTTTTAAAATAAAAAATTTTGTTGTAAAAACATACTTTAGAAAGCAGTGAGAAAACTGTCTCAAACGAAATCTTGGTTTGATCACTTTCACATTTCTATCAACAAGGTTAACTTGGATCACTCTTATTTGATTGTGGAACATCTAATGATCAATCTTTTGGTCCACCAATCTTTAGATTCTAAATTAGGCTAAGCAAATACCATAATTTTTTAAATTTTATTAAGAGAAATTTGTGTGAGTATATGTTTCTAGAACATATTAGATAAGTCAAAAGAATTCTAGTATTAAAAAGTGGCATTAACAGCTTAAAAATGGGGCTAAGGAAATTGACATGACAATTTGGCGCCGAATGCACAGGGAAAAAGGAAATGGGCAATCGACTAAACAGGGATTTTGGCAGGATTTGAATACTATAATATAAAATTGATCCTAATTTAATTTCTCGATCATACAAAATTAAACCAACATGGAACCTCATGTCATAACTATAATATAAAATTGATCCTAATTTAATTTCTCGACTATACAAAATTGATCTCAATTTAGTCTAAAAAAGAGCATTTTTTTATCAATTTTGTATAGCCCAGATATTAAGGTTTCATTTGGGACGGTTTTCTTATTGCTGCTTAGAGTAGGTTTCCTGAAAAGCTGCTCTAAGAAATAGTAAGAAAGCCGTCTCAAACAAAGCCTAAATTGGAGCAATGTAATACTCTTAAGATTAAATTAGCCATATACGAATAATTGGGAGACTAATTTAAATTTTTCCCTATATATAGAATAATCTTTAAAAAAGTCCACATTTATACATAGATGAAAATTATCAAAGTAATAATTATTAGTTCAACATTCTAATGAATTACTCTCTTTGAATGCAAATTAACCAGCAAAGGAAAAGAAGAGGCAAGCCAGCAGGGGTTGTCACAAAGCAAGTAAGAAAGCAGGAATCCAGCAAAATAGAGTATTTGTGATAAAATTTAGAGCAAAAGGATTCATTTAGGACGGCTTCTTACTGCTTCTTAAAACAATTTTTTGACATAAAAATTAAAAATTTTGTACTAGAATGCTGTTTTAAGAAACAGTAAGAAAGCCGTCCCAAACGAAGCCAAAATATACAGACAAACCATGCTTCTTATTAATAAAATGTTTGATAAAGTAGAATATAGGTTACATTCACTCCACACAAACATTTATATAAAATAGAGTTATTAAATTGCTTCAAGTTTGATGGTCTATATTACAGTACCAAGAATTTATTCAGTTCAGTGCTTGTGTTTGGGTTTCTTTACTATCATGACAGTGCAGTGTGCATGGTGGGCACAGTAGTCACTCACACTCCCCAGCACCGCCCTGCACAGAAAGCGATTATTAAGAATCAGCATTCAACAAATTAAGCTTGAAACACCATAGTTTCCTAAATAGTTTTTGGTTCACTATTATTTGATATTTCATGTATTTCCAATGTTGAACCGTTGTTGCACTAAAGAACATTAAATGTTGTTTCTAAAGGCTTCGTTTGGGACGGCTGTCTACCTGATTTTTAAAGCGGCTTTTTAGTACAAAAAGTTTAAATTTTGTACTAGAATGCTGCTTTAAGGAGGAAGAAAGCCGTTCCAGACGGAGCCTTACCCAAACGAAGCCTAAGGCTCCGTCTGGAACAGCTTTGTATTGTTTTATAAAGCAACTTTTTAATTCAAAAAAAAATTTGAAAAAAAAAAATTGTGATAGAAAGCGGTTCTAGAAAGCAGTAAGAAAACTGTCCCAAATGATTTTTAAGATAAGATGTGACCCACGCTTGGGTAAACAAAGAAGGGCCTGAGTACTATAAAAATAAGCTATTTCCTAAATCTCTAGTCAGTCATTTAGCCACCTCTGAGTACTAGAGTATGCTGGCTTAGCTTTAATTTGTATTTTGGTTTGTGCTAGTCTAGCAAGACTTGGTAGAGTTTTGTGTGACAAAGTTCGATATGGTGCACTTGTGATTGAATAAAAAGTGATAGTTCTTGCCTTTTAAGTATGATTATATAAGGATTTCTTCATCTATGGAGGGGTGTATTAGAGTTGAGCTTTTGTAAATCCATTTTTTAGTCAAAGGCACGCCACAAGAAGAGGGATGAATTGAATGCGAAGTTCGATACAAGTAATTTCTTTCAAAAACTTCTCCAACTCAATACCTTCCTAGGCTCCGTTTGGGACAGCTTTCTTAGTGCTTTCTAAAATATTTTTTTTAGTAAAAAAATTTTTAGAACTAAAAATTTTGTATTAAAAAGTTGTTTTAAAAAACAGTAAGAAAGTCCTCTCAAACAAAACCTTAATTAAGATGAAATGCAGAAGCTAAAAATCATATAGGGAAAGCGAGTAATGCATTAAGGAAATCAAGTGTGGAAACTAATAATTATAATAGCAATTAAATTTACTAACTAGATATATAAAATTATATATGTACAAGTATATAGATATGATCATTAAAGTTTGCTAAGTTATGAACAATTGTAATGATATGTCACTCAATTGTAACCACACAAATTTGTATTCAGTTAAGCCAATTCCACAGTAGTAGAACACGTAATGGTACTAAATGAATGATTAAGTTAATGAAAGTTCCAAAAGAAGTACAAGCATATAACATTATTCTTGTCAAACACTAAAACATAAGTAACCAAAACAAGATTGATGGAGATATAAATAGAACTATATCTATGCACAAGAGACTAATGTACTGATTAAGCATAATGATTATATTTACTCAACTACTTATAAAGCCTTAATCAAACAAATCACCACCTAGATATAAAACATATAGATGAGAAGTAAATGTGCAAACAAACTGAACTATATAGCAATGTGAATATCACCGACATAACTACATCTTGATTCTTGACTTACACCCACATGTAGTCCAATTCATACTATGATTAAGTGGCGAAGCCAAAAATTTTATTCAGAGGGGGCCTAAATTAAAATAGTTTTGTTTGTCATCCCATCTAAAATGTTAAAATACATTAAAATAATTTCATTTTCAGACTCATTATCGAAACCAGAGAAGTTGTAAGATCAAATATAAGAATACAAATAACATGGCAAGAATGGAGTGAAAGGGAAAATGAAAGTCGTGCTTGAGGTCATGAGTCGCGAAAGAGGAGCAAAGGAAAAAACAAAGCAGACAGTTTGGGTCGAGGGAAAGCAAGCCGTTTGGCTACATTTGAGCCTGTGATATGATATTGTCGCCAAAGTAAAATTTTTTATAAGAAAGTTATTGTGAAACTAGTAAGAAAACTATTCCGAACAAAGCCTAAAGCAAATTCTTGCATGTTAAATCATGGAATGATTAGGTCTTATTTTTTTATAAAAATAAAGCTAATTTTCTTATGTAAACTAATCCTTCACACTTAAATTTGTTTTGATATGAGTGCAACACAAACAATTCAATTAAAGTGTATATTACACATATCTCAAACTAAAAACAACACTTTTAAGATCCATCTTGATAAAAAAATTGATCAATAAATTCTGAAATTATTTTTTTATGAATATATTACATGCAGTTCGAGCAAACTAACTTGTAATAATTTTATTGATATTTTTGCTTTGGAGCTCACCATTTCCAGAAAAATAAAAAACAAAAATGTATATCATAAAACCATCAAAAGTGCTTAGCTTCCTATAAAAGAAAGTGTCCTTGCACTGTGTATATACATGAAAATGAAGGAAATCCTTGATAAAACTAGCCTTCTTAGAAAACATTAATATGAATCATTTTTCATTAACTAGTATGATAAATTATTTATTCATTGATATATAATTCTTTTAATTAATTCATAACCATCAATTCAAAAAAATTACATGTAATAAACAGAATTTATCCCAAATTTTATTTTTTAATTTCTAGTCATTTTAGATAATTATCTTAAATTTATCAATTGACTTATTGTCAGCATGATTTCATGTATAATTATGAAGGACTTTATATTAATTAATTGATTAATGGGTATTTTAATTAATTTATTAATCATTTTGTACTGGCATCTCAATATATAAATCCTTAATTTGTAAAATTATCTTCTAATTAGCTTAATTAATCATCTTAATCCTTGCTTACTAGTAATTAGTTTGACTTTAACCATTAATACAACAACAACAAGCCTTTATCCCACTATGTGGGTCGGCTACATGAATCTTTTTTCTCTATTGTGTCTTGTTCAGAGTCAAATTATCATCCAAATCTAATAAAGAAATGTCATTTCTAATATTTTCTAGCCAACTATTTTTTGGTATACCTCTACCTTTCTTAACATAAGTCAAATCTAATACATCTACTTTCCTAACCGAGTCATCGGAAGGCCATCGTTTTATGTGACTAAACCATCTAAGGCAACTCTCTCTAATCTTATTTTCCACTGGAGCTACTTCAACCTTTTCACAATATGCTCATTTTGTATCCTATTGTGGGCTGAAAATTCGTGCCTCAGCCTCTCCGCGGACCCCCTTTCTTTCTTTTCATGGTCATCGAGGAGAGTTTTAATGAGTATGTTCCGAGTCAAATTTTCAAAAACCAATTTGGGTTTGTAGATAAGTCACTACCCAGAGATTTCGCTCTGATTTTGTGAGGACTTTATGATTTGAGTTCAAGTTTCCTATGGGGGCAAGCCCCTATAGTTAATTACTCCTCCCGATAACGAGAGAGAACTTTCGATTAAGGCTAGTCATCAAACAAATATGTAGAGGTACGTAGTATCTGGTGTATAGTAGAAAAATGATTTGGTATTTGAAAATTTAACATTTAAAATTGGAAATTCACCACCTTGCACTTAAAGCGGATGGTGGGAGAACTGATGATGAGCCCGATCAAGATCTTATATTTTCGTCATCTCGAGCCATCATGGTCCCTAGTCTACTTATTCAAAGAATATAATCGACCCAACCTGACATAAGGATTCTTGTTGACAATCATAGGTTGCTTCGTCCAAGGGTACCTTGTAGACCTAGAGTGAATATTTGTCTAAAGGGGAAAATTTGAATCCACGTTAGCTAAAAAGAGCTTTATACTCTATCGATTATATCTTATTGATTCATATCTCAAGGATTTAAATCCATTAGAAAACATGCGGGCTTTGACCATGATTGTAATATAATAATATCATTTGGTGGCAAAACCACCTGGTTCAGAGGATCCCGGTCATAACCGTTTACCGATGGTGCCATTTAGCGGTGAAACCACCGATTAGAGGACACGTGGCACATCATTACTGGCAAGAGAAAGTTTGAAAATGAATCCTAGTAATATTCTTAACCAGACATTGACTCTTTGTGAGCTGAAATAATTTTCATATTTGTCCACCTTTGCAAGCTATTGCAGATGGTGGATAGGTATTTTTGCTTTATATGTTTTGATATTTTATTTCAATTTTAAATATTTTATTGATGCATGCTAATTTCATTTTTTTAATTTTCATTTGAACTTTATTGTAATATGGATTTTATGTTTTATTGTTTTTATATTTTTTTCTACCCTATGATGGAAGGAAACCAACGATCATGTGTAGGTGGTGCTCTTGGGCATGCTATTCCTCCAGTGTGCTAGCTTCTTTGGCGCCATGGCATTTGGGCTGATTTGGGTTTGAGCCAAGTTTATTTGGGTAATTAAATAGTGGGCTGATTGTGGCTTAATGGGCTTGGCCCATTGAGGTGTATTTTTGTTTGGTGTTTGGAAAGAAGTTGGGATGGGGAGCTGGCTGCTTGCTTTTTTTTTTCGGTTCCCTAAGTGTTACCTATTCGGGTCCCTATTTGATGGTTGTGCTTGGCCGGCACTTGCTATACTTGTTCGGTTTCCTTTCTTTGTTCGTAGATTACCTGTTAAACTCCCTAGCTAATTGTTCGATTCTCTGACTGATTGTTCGGTTCATGCATATATTTATGGTTAGTTTTTTTTTTGCTATTGGGCTCCCAACGTGAATATTTGCTGAATTTTTCTTCTTTTTTTTATTGGGTCATTAGGGTGGCTAAGTGGTTGTTTGGCTCCCTTTTTTCTCCTATATATAGGGGGGGGGGGGTTGATTTGAGGCTTTTAAGCTGATTTTGGTGAGTGAAAACTACTTAAGCCTGAGTGTTTTCTTCTTGGATAGCTTGCGAGCTTTATCACTTTCTCTTCTCCTTTCTTTGACTTCGTCTTAGGCTTCTTATCTACTTCTTTACTCCACAAGTTTCCACCCCACTTGTATCTTTCTTCTCAAGCTTTTGAAGGTGTTTGGTTGGCCGATTTGTTAGCATTTGCCAGAGGAGTTTTGTGGTGGAAGTTGGCCTAAAGTTGCTGTGGTGGACCTTTGGTTTGCATGACTTTAATCACTTACTATCTTACCTACTATTTCAATGCATGTGAGGAGACAACTAGTTGGTTGTTATGAAGGTAATTTTTTTATCATGATTTTTGTTTGTTGTCTAACTTTCGTTGGTTTTAAGGTTTGTTTTTATGTTGGCTTGCTAAAATTTGAATTGAGAAAAGTTCTTCTTGCCTTAGTGTTCTCCTCTGATTTTTTAGTCTATTTGTCTACATCAAGTTTGGTATCAGAGCCTAGGTTGGTGTGTGAGTTTTTTTTTTTAAATAAATGGCTAATCAAAACAACCAAGGGGATTGGAAACAAATGATGCAACAATTGGGTAATTTACAACATCAAATAAACAATATGGCTAACACCCTTGCAAACTTAAATATCAACAATGTGAATGCTCAAAATAGACGTCATTGGAATTGGGATCATAGGATAAAAATTGACGTTCATAACTTTGAAGGAAAATTACAACAAGAACAATTCATCGAATGGATAGAAAAAATGGACCAATTTTTCGAATGGAAAGAAATCCTTAATAATAGAAAAGTTAAATTCGATAGTCTGAAACTCACATGTCACACTTTAACTTGGTGGAAAAATCTTCAAAATAATAGGCTAAGACGAGGGAAAGATAAAATTCAAACCTGGGATAGGATAAAAGAAAAGATGAGGGGAAAGTTTTTACCTTCTGATCACTCACGAACTTTATTCCAAGAATTTAACAATCTTCGTCAAGGAAACCAAATAGTTGAGGAATACACAGAAACCTTTTATAAACTTCAATCTTGAAACGATCTAGATGAATCTGAAGAACGAACTGTAAGGGGAACACTATTGCTTTAGTTGAGTAGAAATATTTCTGGCCCCACATGCGAAAACAAATTGCTAAACATGTAAAACAATATAAAACCTGTCAATCTTTCAAAGGAACATCTCAGAACACTGGCTTATCTACTCCCCTTCCTATTCCAAATAAACCCTGGGAAGATATCACTATGGATTTTATTTTAGGACTGCCTATTACTGCATAAAAAGTTGATTCTATATTTGTTGTAATGGACTGATTTAATAAAATGGCATACTTCATTCCATGCAAAAAAACTTCTGATGCTTCACATGTTGCTGACTTGTTTTTTTAAAAAATTGTTCGTCTCCATGGCATACCCCGAACATTTACATCTGATAGAGATACTAGATTTTTAAACTATTTTTAGAGAACACTTTGAACAAAGTTGGAAACTACTCTACAATTTAGTAGTGCTTATCATCCACAAACTGATGGACAAACTGAAGTTGTCAACCGAAGTTCAGGGAATTTACTTAGATGTCTAGCTGGTGAAAAACCTTCCCAATGGGATTTGATTCTACCCCAAGCTGAATTTGTCTATAACAATTCTGTTAACCGATCCATTGGAAAAACCTCTTTTGAGATTATTTATGGTCAGTCCATTCCTCATATTTTGGATAGAACTTGTTTACCTTTGCCTAATAAAATCAGTACTGAAGCCACGAATATTGTTGATTACATTAAATCAATCCAACAGCAAGTCCTCAAAAAACTCCGTATGATAAATGTTAAATACAAATTTGTTGCTGCAAACGCTGGAGAGAGTGTTATTTTAAAGAGGGTGACTTAGTCATGGCTTACTTTCGTCGTCAGCATTTTCCTGTTGGTACTTTTGGCAAACTAAGCTGGAAGAAATTTGGATCTTTTCGTATACTTCGAAATTTGGGAACGAATGCCTATCTTCTGGACCTTCCTCTTTCTGTTGGCACTTCTCTTGTATTTAATGTTGCTGATCTGACTTTGTATGAAGGAAATCCAGCTGATTTTGTGGATGTAGAGACTTTACCAGTTATCAGTTCCATTCAAGGAAAGGATGACCAGATTGAAGATGTTTTGGATATCAACACTACCCAGACCATGCATGGAGAGCACAAATGGTTCCTGGTTAAATGGAGAGGTTGTTCGTTGACTGATTATACTTGGATGGATGTCGTGGAGATACAACATCATCGTCCTGATCTCTATCAAAGAATTGTTGAAGCATTCTCATCCATTAGGAGGGAATTGATGCATGCTAATTTCATTTTTTTAATTTTCATTTGAACTTTATTGTAATATGAATTTTATGTTTTATTATTTTTATCTTTTTTCTATCCTATGATGGAAGGCAACCAATGATCATGTGTAGGCGGTGCTCTTGGCATGCTATTCCTTTGGTGTGCTGGCTTCTTTGGTGCCATGGAATTTGGGCTGATTTGGGTTTGAGCCAAGTTTAGTTGGGTGTTTAAATAGTGGGTTTATTGTGGCTTAATGGGCTTGGCCCATTGAGGTGTATTGTTGTTTGGTGTTTGGAAAGAAGTTGGGATGGGGAGCTGGCTGCTTGCTTTTTTTTCGGTTCCCTAGGTGTTACCTGTTCGGGTCCCTATTTGCTGGCTGTGTTTAGCCGGCCCTTGCTATACCTATTCGGTTCCCTTGCTTTGCCCGTGGATTACCTGCTCGGCTCCCTAGCTGATTGTTCGGTTCCTACATATATTTATGGCTGGTTTCTTTTGGCTATTGGGCTCACAACGTAAATATTTGCTGACTTTTTTCTTCTCTTTTCTGATTGGGTCATCGGGGCGGCCAAGTGGTTTTTTGGCTCCCTTTTTCTCCTATAAAGGGGGGGTGATTTGAGGCTTTGGAGCTGATTTTGGTGAGTGAAAACTACTTAAACCTGAGGGTTTTCTTCTTGGATAACTTGCGAGCTTTATCCACTTTCTCTTCTCCTTTCTTTGACTTCGTCTTAGGCTTCTTATCTACTTATTCTCTCCACAAGTTTCCACCCCACTTGTATCTTTCTTCTCAAGCTTTTTGAAGGTGTTTAATTGGTCGGTTTGGTAGCATTTGCCGGAGGAGTTTTGTGGTTGACATTGGCCCAAAGTTGTTGTGACGGACCTTTGGTTTGCATGTCTTTAAGCACTTACTATCTTAATCGATTAAAAAAGCGGTTGAGGCGTCCGAACAGAGGCGTGACTCAGTTTGAGGCGCTAACCCGGCGCATTGAGACTTAAGCCTCAATGTATTTGATGAGGCGTGCGATTTTTTTCAACGAGGCGTACGCGTCGAGGCGTAACGCCTCGAGGCAGCGTGAGGCGACGCCTCATTAGGATTCGACGGAGTTCACAGCGAAGAACAAATTCCTTATCTTTCGAGCGCGCTGCTTCCGCTTCGTCCCTTTTGAGAGCTGCTTCGTGTTCGACCACAAGTGAGTTTTTCGATCCGACAGGAGTGCTCGGGAACGACCTTTCTTCCTGTTCGATCGCTGGTTTGAGTTCGTCATGCTTCATGTGAAGTCGGAGCTCGAACCGAAGGTAACACTACCTGTTCGACCACTATTTAAACTTTACCTGCTTCATCTTTCGTATACTTTGGCTTCGAACAACTGCAGTTAATGGGCTTTCTTCCTTTGCTCATAGAGTTTAAAACAACAAGAATTATTTTTATGCTTCTCTTTTAATGGCTAATATTCAGCGTCTTAAAATCATTGCATGTCTCACCACTAGGTACATGCTTGGTACCGAGCCAGTACCACTCGGTACCGAGCGGTACATGCTCGATACCACTAGGTACATGCTCGGTATCAAGAGGTACATGCTCGGTACCGCTCGGTATCTTCCATACAAACAACTTACAAGGTCGAACCCCGCCAGGGGGCAGCGCCCCCTTGGACTCCTGACAGATCAGTATATTGTTGTATTAATGTTGTTTTATTATTAGTAGTACAAATAATTGTTAAAACAAATCTTCAAATTCATAGTTGACATAATATTTTCTTATTTTTGTCATTATTTATAATTTTAAATTAATTTATTTTAATCGTTTTGAGGCTTACGCCTCCCCTCGCTTAGAAAAAACGCCCGATTCCCGATTTCGCCTTTTAAAACCTTACCTACTATTTCGATGCATGTGAGGTGACCACTAGTTAGTTGTTTTGAGGGTTTTTTTTTTTTAGTTTGCTTATTATCTAACTTTTGTTTGTTTCAATTTGGTTTTTGGTGTTTGCCTACTTTAATTTGAATTGAGAAAGTTGTATTAGTCATTGTGTTCTCCGATTTGGTTATTTCTATCTAGTTGTCTGCATCATTTATGTTCTAGTATTTTTAAAATTTTGAGTTTTTATGGACATTTAAACATTTAGGAGGCATTTTTAAATATTTGAGGTCCCCTCCAGCTGAGAATTTCAGTCAACACGGCCATCATCGGAGTATTTATGGGCAATTATTTTCTTGGTCGAACTTTGTCAACTTGCCTTCAAAAGATCGGGCTCGTTGTAGGCTTTATGCCTCTGTTAGTGAATTTTTCTTATTATAGACCATAAAAGCCTAATATGAACGTATAAAATAAATATCCCGGTTGATGTCACGACCATATATTTATTTGATGGTTTGAGCCGTGTCTATTCATACAGAAGGATCGAGCTCGAACTTAAGTTCATTTTTTAACCTACGCACCACATCCTCAGACATCACGTGTGTGTATATAACATGCTCGCCAGGGCCCATGTGGGTATTTACTTTCACATGCATTTTTGCATAACATACTTGTGTAGCGGTTATACGTATGTAATGCCATAGGTGTATATAACATATTTGTGTACATGCATGTATGAATGTGTCAACACTCTTTTAATGCATAAGGGGGTGTTATTTTAATGATCAACTTGTGCAAATGACTGCCATTGAGAATTTAACAAGATTTTATTTGTGAATTTGAAAACGCCTTATGTCCGTTTGTATGAGTATTATGGATCCAATGGCATGGCGCTACGGCTGCTTTATGTGGGTATACTGTCGTGCACTAACGAGTCTCATGTAATTTTTCGTAGGCACTCGCATTTGTTATAGTCCTTCTGGATTTGCTATGATTTTCTTGCTTGTGCTTCCTGCATTGAATGTGCATTTTCCCGTGTCATCTACTAGTGTTTGCATTTACTACAGTTCTTCTATGTTTTGGTTATAGATATCATTTTGGGTATATATTTGCATTCACAAAACCCATCACACCCTTTCATTGATATTTGCAAGGAGTCTTTCACATTCATCGTATGTTGATCGTCATTGTTTACAGGGGTACGATGTACTTGTTTGCTAATTAGCTGAAGTCAGTTGTAAGGACGTCATACATTTATTGTGCATCTCCACACTTTGTTCGCAAGCATATTCCTGCATGTCTTTTATTACCACTTGTAAATGAGTATTAATTCATATATGTGATTTGCAAAGCATGTTGGGATATTTTATGCACTTGTTTGCAAGGGATTGATGTATTCACCTGACAATGAATGGTTGTTGATTATCACTGTTGCACATATAGTAAATCTTCCCTCGTTGTCAGCATTTATCGTATGCATCACTATGTATGTTTGCAAGGGACTCTGTCATATTGGTTGCATGTTGCTAGCCATCACTCGTCAGTAGACAACCGTACGTATTACAAATACTCATATACTGGCCATCATATCCGTTACAAAGCTCTCGTGCGCATTTGTGGGTTACGATGCATATGATAAATTTCTCACAGTGGTGCTTGCTTGTAAACAAGCTGCTACATCATCTAACACTCTTCTAAAACTTGCTTATAGGTGAGTCATTGTATTCATTGTAGCTCTTCTAATGTTGGTTCTAAGTGTGTTGCATTCCTTGTATATAATTGTTGGCGGGTCATCTGATACACCTAGATCGGTCCAAGAGGGACCTTCTAGATTATGATGCTACATGTTATTTTTGTGTGTTTTATGTAGGAGGTTGGAGTTAGGGCTAGGGTTATCTTGATTATTGTGGAAATTTTTATTTGGTGCTTGGCATCTTGGGCTCTAACAGCGTCTAGAGAATTTGGAGAGATAGATCCTCCTCTCAAATAGAGGATCACTTGTATCTTGTTATTGTCCTTCATCTTCTAGCAATCAAGAGTGTTTTCCTCATAAAAACCTAAAATCTGCTTGGCGAATTCGCTGAAATTCTGATTTCAAAGATTAATACCTGCTTTTCCTATTGTTTCCTAACAAATTGGTATCAGAGCAGCTTTTGGGACTGTTTTTAGACTGTTTTTTTTGTGAAATCTGGTAGCTGAATTTTATCCGAAGAAGGGCTGTTATGCTATTTTTGGGGGCAAGATCCAGATTTTTGAGTCCAACAAAAATTCGAGGATCGATGGCGGCCAAGAAAGTGGATGTATTGGAAGAACGCCTTGAGGGGAGATGAGTCAAATGAAGGCAATAGTGGAGGATCAAATATTTTCCATGGAAGATAGTTTCCTATCTTAATGAGATGGTGAAGAAGATATTGGACAATCAAAATCAAACAGCGGCATCAGAAGCAAGAGGTCCGGTAGAGAGAAATACAAATTCTAAAATTTGTAGGAGGGAAAACGATATGGAAATCATTGAGGAGAGTGGTGGGAAGTATGGAGAGAGGCGTGGTTATGGGGGGCATGAACGAAGGGGTGCTGATTGGGAAAGAAAAGAGGGGGATAATGGTAGGAGATGTGCTGATTTTGAAGGAAGGAGGGGAGAAAGTTAAGATGGGTATGGGTATGAGCGTGGAAGGGAGGATCAAGACACTTGGGAAAGGGAAAATTATGGAGGGAAAATGGGGGCCATACAAAGGTATGGAAGCTGAAGATGCCCATTATTTGGAGGGAATGATGCAGATACACATGGATGGATCTACAAGGTGGAGAGGCATTTCACCGTCAATGAGTTGATGGAGGAGGAAAAATTGACGGCAACTGGCTTATGTTTGGAAGGGAATGCGTTGTCTTGGTACCAGTAGAGAGACATGAGGAGGCCCATACAGAGTTGGAGGGAGTTCAAAGAATACTTATTGGAATGTTTTCGAACTGGCAGGAGAGGAGACTTCAATGAGCAGTTCTTTGCACTAGTACAGGAAGACTCGGTGACAGATTACCGCGAGATTGGATCGACTATCGAAGACTGTTCTAAAGGAGAATTTCATGAAGGACTCAAATCAAAGATCCGAGCAATAGTGAGGGTCATGAGGCCTTGTGACTTGGAAGAGTCTATAGAGCTAGCACAACTAGTGGAGGATCATAAGTACCAAGAGAGGAGTGCCAGAGGCAGCATTTCAGGTGGCTCTTACAGAATGACTACCACTCTTTTAACACCCAAGGGACCTGCATCTGGCAACATTCGTGAGACTCTTAAGGAAGAAGCCAGTAGTAGTAGGGGGAACTTCAAAAGACTAGCTAAGAGGGAGATGCCGGAGAAGAGGGCACTGGGACTATGCTTCAGATGTGATGAGAAGTATATTATATGGCACAGGTGTAGGGATCGATCTCTTTAGATTCTCACCGTATGCGATGACAAGGAAACTGAGGAGGGAGGTAAGAGTGAGGCAGGGAGAGAGGTGGAGGACAAGCTGCACCTGGACGTGGCAGAGGTCTCCCTGAACTCAATAGTATGATTCACTTTGAATCATACCATGAAGGTGAAGGGAGAAATAGCATATAAGGAGGTGATGGTGTTGATTGATAGTGGGGGTACACATAATTTTATCTCCAACTAGGTCGTGGACCAATTAGATTAGACATTGGTGGATACAGTGTGTTATGGAGTGATAATGGGTACAAGGAAGGTGGAGATGGGCCAGAATATATGTCGGGGAGTAGTGTTGACCATATAGGGGGTTCAGGTGAGGGAGGATTTTCTTCCATTGGAGTTAGGGAGCATTGATGTCATCTTGAGGATGACGTGGTTGCAAATCTTGGGGGACACCAAGGTCAACTGGGGAGCATTTACGATGGAGCTGATGGTGGAAAAGAGAAGGATAGTGATCAGGGGAGAAACAGATCTCTCCAAAGCCATGGTATCACTTAAAACCATGGTGAAGAGCATACAGGAGATGGGGGAAGGTTTTCTGGTGGAGCTACATAAGATAAAGGGGATCAAAGTGGAGGAGGGTGTGGATATTCCTCTTTCAGTACATCCGTTGATTCAGCAGTTCAGTGAGATTTTCAGCAACCTCAGGGATTGTCATCACTAAGAGAGCAAGAGCACACTATCATCTAAAGGGAAGGTGTGTCACCCATCAATGTCAGGCCTTATCGCTATCCTCAATTTTAGAAGGATGAAATTGAGAATTTAATCAGAGAGATGCTGGAAGCATGAATTATCAGGCCCAATGTGAGTCATTTCTCTAGCCCGGTGTTGTTAGTTAAGAAAAAAGAGGAGAGTTGGAGATTATGCATGGACTACAGGGCGATGAATAAGGAAACCGTGTTAGACAAGTTTTTTATCCTAGTGATAGATGAGCTATTGTATGAGCTGAGTTAAGCAGTTATTTTCACCAAGATAGATCTTAAGTCAAGGCACCATATGATCATAATGAAAAGGATGTACCTAAGACTACTTTCAGAACTCATAAGGGGCGTTATGAATTCCTAGTGATGCCTTTTAGCCTCACTAATTCCCCAGCCACTTTCCACTCTCTCATGAACAAGGTTTACCGACCCTATCTAAGGCAATTTGTGATGGTATTTTTTTGATGATATTCTGGTTTATAGTAGGTCAGATGGGGAGCATTGGGATCACTTAAGGAAGGTTTTAGAGGTGTTACAAAAGCATCAGCTGAGGGCCAATCTGAAGAAATGTTGTTTTGCCCATGCCAGTGTGAATTATTTGGGACATGTAGTCTCTCAGGAGGGTGTAGTGACGGATAAGGCCAAAATTGAGGCTATATTGGGATGGTCACATCCTAAGAATCTCAGGGGGCTGAGGAAATTTCTAGAGCCGACTGGATACTACAGGAGGTTCATAAATGACAGGAAATAGCACCATCGCATGGCGACTAACAGAATAGTTGAAGAATGTTGGTTTCTTCTGGGGGGAGGTGGCCACAGCAGCTTTTGAGAGATTGAAGAAGGCCATGACTACAGTGTCAGTCTTGGCCCTACCAAATTTCACTCAGGTCTTCGTAGTGGAGACAGATGCCTCAAGGTATGGATTGGAAGCAGTACTCATGCAGAGCCATCGACCCATCGCCTACTTCAACCAAGTTTAGCAACTAGAGCCAAGCTAAAGTCAGTATATGAGAGGGAGTTGATGGTCATTGTGCTTGCCATCCAAAAGTGGCAACCCTACTTGTTGGGTCGACATTTCATCGTCAGGATGGACCAACTAAGCCTAAAGTATTTGTTGGAGCAGAGGATGGTGACATATGAGCACTAGAGATGGCTGTCAAAATTATTGGGATATGATTTTGAAATCCAGTATAGGCCATGGATAGAGAACAAGACAGTGGATGCCTTGTCCATATGTATAAGGGAGTTACAGACGATAGCAGTGTCGATACCACCGATGTTGGATTGGGGAGCCATTAAGGAGGAGAGTGCACAAGATGAGGGACTGGGGAGAATTAGGGCAGATTTATTAATGGAAGTAGCCATTCAGACAATTCTTTAGAAGGGGAAAGGCTTTTGTAACATGGGAGATTTATGATGTCGAGGACATCATTCCATATTCCACAAGTGCTCCAAGAGTTCCATGGAAGCGTTGTTGGGGGTCATTCAGGTGTGCAAAAGACATAGAGGAGACTAGCCTCAGAATTGTACTGAAAGGGGATGCACAAGGATGTGATGGAATTGGCAGCCATATATGAGATCTGTTAGAGGAATAAGTACATGGTCATGGCTACAAGAGGATTATTATAGCCGTAAGCTCTACCAAATTGGGTGTGGGAGGAGGTCTCCATGGACTTCATCGATGGATTACCTCGATTGGAAGGGTTCACAATTATTTTAGTGGTAGTAAACCGACTAAGCAAGTATGATCATTTTATTCTCCTATAACACCCCTACACGGTAGTGAAAATGACATCAGCTTTCATTAGGGAGGTGATCAGACTGCATGGGATACCCGAGTTTGTAGTATCCGACCGAGATAAGGTGTTCCTTAGCCACTTTTGGAAGGAGTTATTCAGATTACAGGGGACAATATTAAAGAGGAGCACCACCTACCACCAGCAAATAGATGGGCAAACAGAGGTAGTCAATAGGAGCTTAGAGACATACCTACAATGCTTTGTGTCGTAGACACCTCGGTTGTAGGTCAAGGGTTAGCATGGGCATAATACTGATACAACACTTCATATTATTCGGTCTCTCAGATGAGCCTATTCAAAGTGTTGTACGAATGTGATCCACCTCACCTGGCGTATTTTGGGCATAATAGCACCTTGGTTTCTTCAATAGAAGAGGATCATTTGGAGGAGATGGTCAATGTGTTGGAAGAATTGAAAAAGCACCTGTTGATGGCTCAGCAGATGATGAAGAAATAGGCGGATGGGCATAGGAAGGGCATTCAATTTGAAGCAGAGGATAGGGTGTTCCTAAACCTTCGACCTTACAGTTAGAGGATGATTTCTACCAGAAGGAACGAGAAGTCGGCTCAAAGATATTTTAGCCCTTATGAGATACTAGAGAAAATTGGAACAATGTCGTATCATTTGAGGTTGCCCCCCACCGCCGCCATACATCCAGTGTTTCATGTATCACATTTGAGGAGAGCTGTAGGGGATCACACAGCGAGTTCAGAGTTGCCAGCAGCATTTACTAAAGATTTGGAAGTGACATTGGAACCCCTTGAGCTACAAGGGGTGCGACAATGAGAGATAAAGGAGGTGTTGATCAAGTGGAGGGACCTTCCAGATTATGATGCTACATGAGAGCCTTACGAGAAGGTGTAACATCAATTCTCGTCCTTCCACCTTGAGGACAAGGTGGTTTTTTGGGAGCGGGGTATTGATACACCCAGATCTGTCTAGGAGGGACCAGTCCAGCCGGCCCAACACTTAGTCCAGCCCCTTTTTACAACAGGCGTAGGCCTGCTATTGTCTGGCCCTAGGAGGCTCTGCCCCTCTCATGTGGTGCCCTCTGCTTAAGTAGAAAGAGAGGAAAAGGAATTAGGAGGGAAGAATTGAATGAGGAGGGATGTTCAATCTTTTGAGAGTTATTTTTGTGTGTTGTATGTAAGAGGTTGGAATTATGGTTAGGGTTATTGTGATTATTGTGGAATTTTCTGTTTGTGTTTGGCGTCTTGGGCTCTAGCGGCATCTAGAGATTTTGGGAAGATAGATCCTCCTCTCAAAAAGAGGATCAATTGTATATTGTTATTTTCATTCATCTTCTAGCAATCAAGAGTGTTTTCCTTGTGTTTTCCTCTTAAAAAACTAAAAATCTACTTGGAGAATTCACTAAAATTCTAATTTCAGCGATTAATTCCTGCTTTTAATTTCCTATTGTTTCCTAACGTCACCATGTTCATTATATGTTTATTGTAGCCATTAATATATGACATATTACGCGTGAATTGCAAGTCACTTGTCGCCTGTCGGCATTTAAGCAATGATTTATACAGCTTCCACATTCATCAAGAATTTGCATTGTTGCTTGTGAATAAGTCAATAGATCATGTCAGTTAAGATTTCAGCACAAGTTCCTTGTTCATTCGTTGATTTTTGTATTTGAGTTGACATGATAGTCTTTTAATACTAATTGAAAAACTTGTGTTGTTGATTGTGTGTCATTACATTTTTCATTTAATCCTTGCTTACATTATTCATTTTATTTTGCAAATTATAGGACATGTTTTGAACATTAAGTTATGTTCCCTGTAGTCCATTCAAGTGTCCAGTTCTCTACTTTTTTTTTGTTCAAGCGAAGTCCCTTGTATTTTGTATAAGTTCATGTCCTCTGTTATTTTTGTTTAAGTTCAATTCAAATCCTCTGAAAAATTCGACAGCCTCCCAGCATATCTGATGAAAGCAAAAATTAGGAAGACCCTAATTTTTGCATCTTCCTAAATTTTGCAAGCAAAAGAAAAGACCTACAATGAATATAAGAAAATACAGACAAACTAGGACTTCACACTTAGAACCATATATCGACACAAAACTTAAATTAGACAAAGCGACAACGCATAAACAAAATATAATTTAACTTTCATATTATAAAGACAACCCTTACAAACTTATGAAATAAAAGACTCCTAAACCTGCTGCATTCCTTGAGAAAAAATATACAAATGGCATCGAACTTGCGGAGAGAAAAAAGAGGTAAGAAGCCGAGACGAAGGAGAGGACAAGCTCGTAAGCTTTCCTAAGAAGGAAGAAGAAGAACGGAGTAAGCTCGCAAGCTTTTCCCAAGAAAAAACCCTCAAGTTTTTTGCTCCAAAAATCTCTCCATAATCTCTTTTTTTATTCACAAAAACATCTCATATATATATATATATATATATATATATAAGAGAAATTATATATATATATATATATATATAATAGTAATATTAGTAATTAATGATAATAATTAGCAAATGATATTTCTAGGTTTTTAGTTTAGGAACGTCATTATACTTGAACGACGAGTGATGACGGAGAAGACAATTGCAAAGATGCATAAATATACTTTTTTTTCATAAATAATTGCAAATGATAACTAATATATAGTAATAATAGTAATTAATGATAATAATTAGCAAATGATAACTAATATTAATAGTAATATAGAGAAGATGGTGGATCAAAGCTTTAGCATGATTTTCTCCTTATTACCTTAATGGGTTGTTTTGAATTTGAGGATTTGAGTTTTGCAAGAGGAGTTCAGTGAGCCAAATCTGCTGTCTGAAGGAGGGTTCGGGTGGTTCGTTTAGGTTTGTGATTGGCTCAAACAGGAATAAGGGGGCTCAATTGAGAGAGACGTCAAAGATCGGACATTGGAGAGAGGCTTTGATCGGCTGAGGCAGAGTGCTCGGTCAATTCATGGTACAGGTGGTTCCAATGGCTTTGGTAGGGGTCTCGGTTGGTTTGGCTTACAGAGACGGGAGCTACTCGGTTGGGCGGCTTGGGCTTGAGTTTGGCCTAGAGATCGGATCGATGGGAACTCTCAGATCAAATGCAGGTGTGTCGTGAGGAAGCAAGGTCAGATTGTGACTAGTTGGCATCAGCTGCGGCACAGAGAAATGGCAGGGGAAGGAATCGTGAGGTTCAGTTGTGATGGAGGAAACAGGCTCAGCGTGTGGGAAAAAAAAAAAAGAGATAAAGGGGCTGAGTAGCTCGTGAAATTGAAGAAGAAGCAGCATGTTAGCTTCATCCTCATTTTATTGACGCAAACAGGGGTTGATCGAGGTGAGTGTGCGAGATTTGCGGAAGGAGACGTAGACATTGCCGGGATTACGGGGATTCAAGCAGAGCTGGCACATGCGAGGCAGATACGAGGTAAATCTAAATGTGATTTGAGTTAATTTTGATTTGAAAAAGAAAGCAAAAATTTATTCAAATAATAATAATAATAATGTTATTATCATTATTATTATTTTATCTCAGCCTCGATTTGTCCAAGCAATTTCGTCAAGATTGGTGTCGATCTTGCTGGGCAAATTCCTTTGGGCAAAATTATGGTCATTATTGGGTATTGTCGACGTTCTGATTACAACAGTGGTCTGTTTTACGATCGGACGTTGTTTGGGCAATGGCACGGGTCAACTTTCTCGATTTGTGCGTCATTTCCTCGGGATCTGCACTGATTTTCTCGCACAACTTCAATTGAACAAACTTATGGTCAATTTTTGGTATTGATGGTGCTTTGAATGTAACGAAGTTCGTTTTGCGATCGGAAATCGTTTAGGCAATGTTGCACATAAATTTCAGGTGTTGATCGTCTGTTTCAACCGATCTAATCCAATTTGACTGCGAGGGATTTCCTCTTAAGTGAATTCAACATCCTGATTGCAACAACACAGTCCATTTGACAATCAGAGGTTGTTTGGCTCTTAAAGTGACATTCCGCATGACCCACACATTATTTAATTCACCTATTTTTGCCCTATTTCGCACGTTTTTAGTGTGTGGGTCAACAAATACCCCCAATAAATGTGGCGTGTCTAGAGCACGGCACGTTTATTATGACACAGTTGACCGTCACTTGTAGCTTTTCTTTTGTATGCTTAGCCTCATAATATTTGCTTCTAACGTGTTTTCTTTTATTTAGAACAGGAAAATGTTCTATTGGGAGAGGCCCGATGACTTACCTCCTAGCAAGCCTCGCGAGGCCACTATTTGGAGTGCCATTGATCGGCAGGATCCTTGGGATGATTCTAATGTCCGTGACAGGCTCGAGCAGCACGAGGAGATGCTGCAGGGGCGTGACGTCTTTCACGACTTCTTTGCCCACTTCCCTCTACTTATGGCGTGCACTGCA
Source organism: Dendrobium catenatum (assembly GCF_001605985.2). Taxonomy (NCBI): domain Eukaryota; kingdom Viridiplantae; phylum Streptophyta; class Magnoliopsida; order Asparagales; family Orchidaceae; genus Dendrobium; species Dendrobium catenatum. The sequence continues at coordinate 2,621,554 of NW_021318595.1, forward strand.
GACTCCATTGAGTTTGAGGATCCCAGGAGGTGGGTGAGCAGTATTAGATTGAAGTGCGGGGAGTACAACACGTTGGATAGTAATGTTGCTCAGATTAGTTGTGACATGTGTGACATCTTGGAGCCTGTAGTAGACACACTCGAGCCAGAAGGACAGTCGAGGTTGCTCGGTCACCGTCAACTACAGTCATCATCTCTAGAGTGGCCACGTAATTCATCATTTGGGCAGATTCAGAGTATTGTCTGTGGATACCTACACTGGACCAGATACGTACTGCAGGCCCACTAGCACACGCTGCAGGAGAGAGATTTATGAGGCAGTTTATGCCTCACTATTTCATCTTGGGCAGCTTCTTCCTCTTGGGCCCATGATTTAATGGAGTTCTGGGATGGGGGCAGCAGTACTTGGTGGATTGGGGCAGAGGAGCTCACAGTCACACTCTCATATTTGCAAGAAGTGTTTGTGTTACCCATCTTTGGCCACCATTTTGAGGAGTGCATTCCTCCTGATGATGAGCTGTTTCGCAGGGTAACTTCAGCAGATGAGCACAGGAGAGGGAGCTTAACTTTTTCGGACGTTTACCCAGCTCACCTCAGGCACTACCGTCAGACGTACAAAGCATCAGGCTAGGGGCTTATGGCCTTGGAAGTTTCCCATAGGTTTGGTTTAGATTGGGGCTTAACTTCCCTTAGAAGTTACTCAAATATTTAAAATTTAATTTGGGGCTTACGGCTTCGTTAAGAAGTTCCATGTTAATTTAATTTAGAACGGGACTTACGACTCCACTTAGGAGTTGCCCATAAGTTTGGTTTAGATCGAGGCTAACGGATTCCCTTGGAAGTTGCCTATATGTTTAGTTTGAAGTGGGGCTTACGACTTCTCTTGATGTTTGATTAAAATATGGGCTTACAACTTCCCTTAGAAGTTACCCATATGTTTAATTTGGAACGGGGATTACAGTTTCTCTTAGAAGTTGCCCGTTTATTTGGATAGTTCTTACGCTTCCCTTTAGAAGTTGTCTGATTGTTTGGGTAGGTCTTACGGCTTCTACATTTAGAAGTGGCCTCTGAGTTTGTTGAAGAAATGGGTTGTATTGCTTCTATTAGTAGTATATTTGTTTGTTTGGGTAGATTGAATAGCATGTACTTTAGTTTACAGTTCTGTACTACTGCTACACAAGTGTTTTTGTTTTAATGGTTTCTTTACATGCTTTAGTACTGTTTTTAGTTACAGTACTGATTTTTCTTTCTTACACTATAGTTTTTGTTTACAACACTAACTCTTATTTATTTGTTTGCAGGAGCTCGCACTGCTTTGGAGCTTGCATAGCGGTGAGTTTACCAGGAGTTGGAGTTTTGTTCAGAGTTTATAGCTTAGTTGTGTAGAGTTTATAGTTTTGTTCAGAGTTTTGATTCGTGTTTTAGTTTTAAGAGTTTGGGTTTAGTTGGTGAGAATTTGTACTGAGGTTTGTTTAGTGCAAATATTGTTCTTCTTTTTTCTCTTTTTGTTATTAATCAGAATGCATTCTTTCACGAGAATGACTCTCCCCTCCTTGTTTACTTTTTTTTTATTGTGCTCCAATGTAGTTTTAAACAATTGAATTTTAATTGATTGATTGATTAAATTTATGTCTTGAATTTAATTGATTAATTAATTAAATTTCATATTAGCTCTCCAATCATTCTAAAAGAAAAAAAATTTAGCAGTCTCCTGGGATAATTTCCGTAGCCTCCCAACAAGGGGAGGTTGGAATGGCACTCGTCATTAATTTCTTCCCAGTCGGATCTAAGATCGACTACATGAAGTCTTTGATTTAAAATCATCCCTGACGGATATAAGATCAACAACACGAGATATTTGATTTGAAATTGATGTAGACAAAGGGGGTCAACTCATGTCCAAAATAAATCAATTTTGGCCTCCCTCGAGTTTACAAGCTCAATCAAAATTGAGCTGGAATTTTAGCTCATTTATGAGTTGATTTTTAGTTCATTTATTGAACTAAGGGTTAGCTCATTATTAACTAACATTTTAGTTCATAGTTATATTTTATTAAATGTACTTTTTATTGTTTTTATGTCTTTAATTATGTTTGTCCCTTGGAATTCCAAACCGGCCTTTGGAATTCCAAGAAGTGTTGTTTCCCATGTGTGGCTCCTTGGCTTCCACCATGGGCTATTGTTTTTTGTGTATTTGCCCCTTGGATTTCCGGCCGGCTGCTGGTTTTTCCGAGCCTGGGTGTTTTCCCGTGGCTGTGGCGCCTTGGTTCCGTGCGGCCTCCTTGGCTCCCACAGCTGCTCCTTCGATTCTTGGGCTTGGGCTGTTTTTCCATGAAAAGCATTAGGGTTTTAATGTTTGTGATGTTTAGAATTCCTATGAGAATTCATTGTTTGTGTCCTTTTGTATTCCCCTTTCATACCTATAAAAAAGAGGGGCTTGTAATGTTTTAAAATAGTTGAATGATATGTGATTTTTGGAATCTAACATGCGGGTTATTGGAAAAGCTTGCAAGCTTTGTCTGTCTTCTTTCTCATCCCCTCCGAAAATCTTGCGAGCTCTTTCCAACCTTTCGTCTCGGCTTCTAATCTCTTTCGTCTCTCCACAAGTGCCACTTCATCTGTATCTTTCGTCTCTAAGTGAAGCAACTTTATGGTGTCTTTGATTTTCGATTCGAGTTTGTTAGATCGTCGTTTGTTGTCTTTTAATTTCTTCTTTTTAGTTTAATTTGAAATGTAAGAGTTTGTTCTTCCTCATCTTAGTCTTCATCTTTCGTGAATTAGTGAGTCGTCGGTTTTTTTAGAGGGCCAATCGTTCGTGTGGGCGAGGGGTATAGGCTTCCTATATTTCTTGCCCCCACCAGAAATCATCCTGGCCGGATCTAAGATCGATGACGCGAGGACTTTGATTTGAAATCGTCCCGATCAGATCTATGATTGATGGCGCGAGGTCTTCATCAAATTTACATATCTGTTTTATTATTTAAATTGAGACTATCGGTTGGAGTTAGTTTATGCATGAAAAAAGGAATATATACAATTCAAATTGTTCTCCTTGCAGTGGAGACGAAACAAGCTGTTTCGTTTAAGTAAATGGTAAGAAGTCGGTACAGGCATCTGAAGAGGATCACTCGCGACAAATAGGTGAAATGCTTGATCAGGATACTTAAGCAGATTGCGGTTTGTAAGTAGGTGTTCGATTGAAGAGGATTGTTCTGCAAAGGGACAAGCATACGAACGGAGCAGTTCGTGCATTAGGCTTGCGTGTGGGAGTCCGATCAAGCAGGCAATGGGAGTCTTCATTCGTGAGGCATGTGTGTGACGGAGCAAGCTCGTGCAGAGTGGAAGGAGGCAGGCCGGTGTGAGGTGATTGCGGTCAAACGTCAGGTTGAAGGCGGGATCTAGAGTGTGTGAGTTCGGTCGGCGTCGCAGCAAGGTGTTCGCGTGTGTTCGAGGCTATGGGAGGAGGATAGCAGGCCGGTGGGGGGAGTTCGGTCGTTATATGTTGGATAATTAACTCCTTTGAACGAGACAATTAGAGCCTCAAAACGGGGTGTAAAACATTTTTATGTAGGATCAAACCGTTCCAGATGTGGACAATCAAAATATTTTCAAGAGAGAGAACAAATCCCTACTGTAGAAATTGCGAACCTCAACTACCAATTATAATGCACCACTGCATATCTAATATGTCCAAATTGGGATAGTTAACACCACTTCAAGCAAAATATTGGGCCCGAATGTTAGTTAAAGTTTCCTTTGTACAAGTTAGTATCAAACCTCCTTACAGAGGAGAATCAAGAACTTTTATTCGGTCCAGTGAACGTACGTTCCTCTACGTTCGGCCACCAATGTATTCACGCCACATAGCATGAAGAAAAGTCGCCGACCCGACCCGCTGTATTTCGGGTTATCGCACGTGTGGAATTTTAAATGAACGACATCCCGAACAGTTCGAACAACAACCCTTTACCTTTTCGATAAATTTCAAAATTTTTACGGCGTTTCGAATCACCTGTTACTATTTACTTCATTCGTAGTTCGCTAGCACTTCCTTCGGAGTTCTCCAGCATTTCCTTCGTAGTTCTTCGTCTTCTCCGGTCGAAAACCTTCGCAGATATAATGCCTGAGGTTAGAAATGATGGACCGAAATATTTACATTCTTATGATATTGTTTATCTCGTGAACAATCTAAAAATACGTATGTTTAGGGTTACGGTATACATTTTTGGTAGTTTATAAAACTCGGTACACATTATAATACTCGGTACTAATCGGTATTCGGTGCTTTTCGATGTTCTAGGTATAGGTCCGTAGACGTCGTTACAGTGTGATAAAACTCGGTACACATTTTTCAGACATGTTAGGTATTTCTTAGTAACGTTACCGGGTGTTGATTAGTGCATCTCGCTACAAATCGGTATACCTCGTTATTTACACAACAAATATAGTTGGTACAACTCGGTATAACTACTGTACCGAGTATACGGAACTTAATGAATGTTCGGTATTACACAACAGAATATATAGTCAGTATAACTCGGTACAACTTGGTACTCGGTATAACTCGGTACAACTTGGTACTCGGTATAACTCGGTACAACTCGGTATTCACATGAAAAATTTGTACGATTTGGTTAAACTCTTGATAGTCGGTATAACTCGCTACAACTCGGTATTTTCATTAAATAATGAGAATTTTATATGTAATCTATTGATATACTGTGTTTCTTAGTATTTGTTACACGTAGTTTTACACAGAAAAACTCGGTACACATGTTTTTTTCAGAACTAAATCTCGGTATTGTTCGGTATTTCTGAAATATCATCTACTTAATTATGCAGGGATATTTCCCCAAGATTCATTTTAGATGTCGGACTTCAGGTTTCAGAGAAGTTTGTAATGAGATGGTTGAGAAATTTGGGGAGCAGTTTGTTAGAAGCCTACGGGAGCTACAAATTAACCAGTTCCTACAACTGCCTCGGTTCCCATAGAATGTTCCAATTGTTTATACGTTATTGTCAACGTGAGACAAAAATTCTGAAAGTTTTGTTATTAACAGCCGGACATTAGCTTTCACATCTGATGAATTAGCTTTGATTATTGGTTTACCTAACAGAGGTATTAAATTTGAACCTGGGTCTGCTACAAGTGCTGGAAAAACAGCAAATGGCATTAGGCATGATATTCTGAAATTGGATTCGTCAACGCCAATCGAGATTGTAAGGGAACAATTTATTGTTTACTTATTGTCCAATATATTCTTTCCAATTGCCAACTTTCGAGTACAATCAACAATATTGGACGTTGCAAAAAATTTTGAGAATTTCGGAACATACAATTGGCCCCAATCCATTCGGGATTTCCTCGTGATTGAATTTAATACAATAGCAAAAAAACAATCAAAAGGACAATCTTTAGGATATGTTAATGGATTTGTAATGATTATAATTGTGAGTAATTCTTACACATATTACATTGTTTTATTTATTTCACTATTGTACTAGGTTTTTCCTTTAAATCACTGATTTATATTGTTTAATCTTTTGCTATAGATTTGGTTTTTTGAGCACACGAAGTTCCACCCGGTAGTGGATAAATTGGCTCGACCCCGTCTCCTTCGGTGGGATGGAAAATTTAATTATAGAGTTAAAGATGTTAAGAATTTATTTAATAACCTTCAGGATTCTGAAGTACTATTCATATCTCAAGTCATTTAAACTTTATTCTGTTCTTATATACTTTGGTTATTTATAAAAATTTGGTTCCATATATTGACAAATTTACAAGATATAACAGATTATGAGAAGACTTTAATTCAGAGTAGTTCAACATATTATACAGGAGAGCATTTGCAGATTGTGGTTACTCCACTGACAACCCCACATATTTCTATTATTAAACCAACTCCATCTCTACCAACAACTCCATCTCCAACCAGTCCAAGCCCAACTAATTCTCCTATTCATACTCCAACCGAAACTGAATGTTCAATTGAACAGCCAATGAACACTGATCCTCCAATTCATTTGGCAAGTCCTACTGAATCTCCAATCCAATCAACATCCAAGAATGATTCTCCTTTCCAAACGCCAATCAACACTGGTTTTCCATGCCCCACTGAATCTCCTATTGAATCGCCAATCCAAAAGAAAAATACTGACCAAGCAGAAATTCAGAATGATGCTCCAATCCAACCACCAATCCAAAAGGAAACTGATGCAGAACGTACTATACCTGAAGAAACAAATTTGAAGATTATCAATCAATCCATATATAAACTTATTACGGAGCATGAATATATGGTCAAAAGAATTGCATCACTCGAATTGTCGAAGTCTTTACTTGAAAAATAGGTAGTACAATTGGAAGAAGAAGTCTTCGAGTTAAAAGGAGATAATAATGAAAAAAATTGTGGTATATATAAGATATTGAGTCATCATTTTCCAGCATATTTCACAACAGAGAAAATTGAAAGTCCGGAACCCTCAACTTCAAGAACTAATTCTGGTAACATTTTGAAAGAAGTATCGAAAACTGTTGATAAAATTGTTGAGGAAATAAACAAAGAATCAGATATTAAAGGGATGGAAGTGGATGACAAACAATTTGAAGATGAGGAATTTCCTTTCCCTTCATCTGGAAGGGGAGGAATTGCTTTTAGAGTACATCTCATGAATGATAGGAAAAGAAAAAGAGTTAAAACTCCGTTCACAGCAGGTGATAGGAAGAAGAAGAAAGCTCAGTTGGCTAATGATGAAGTTGAAAAGGTGACTAAAAAAGAAACATCAATCACTGGAAGAAAACCTATCACTAGAGCTTCAACAAGATTAATGGAGAAGTCAACTGATACCAATAAAGCTGTTGCGCCTAAAAAAGTTGCTCCTTCTGATGCTGTTCCTTCAGCTGCTGTTATTTCTGATGCTGCGACTACCGTTAAAAATCCGAAAGCTCCTGTTTTGTACTACCAAAAACTGCAATTTATGATGTTGAGGATTCCTAAACTATAGAACGTCCGGCCCTGGGATTTTTGGAATATCCAAGACGATTACTAATTAATGAAGAAAAAAGAATTTCCATTGATAACTTTCTTAAGAAGTATAAAAAAAGTACGTATGTTTAATTCTCAATACTGAGTTGTACCGAGAAATAAAAATCTCGGTACAACTCGGTATATAACTTTAATTTGGTATTCTTATCTAATTTTTTCTATATGAACATCAAGTACGTAGGTTTATTATCAATACCGAGTTGTACCGAGAAAAAAAATTCTCGGTACAACTCGGTATTTGGTTGGTACTTCGAGTTATTACTCGGTATTGCTAGGTTTTTGATCTTCAATTACCTAGTTTTTAATATATAAACAGAAAGTACCGTATTTTTATACTGAATAAAGA
>NW_021318595.1:2629085-2632709 GCF_001605985.2 Dendrobium catenatum
TACTTGGAGTTATTACTCGGTATTGCTAGTTATTTGTTCTTCAATTTGCGAGTTTTTATTGTATAAACAAGAAGTGCTGTGTTTTTATACTGAATACCGAGTTGTACCGAGATTAAAAAATCTTGGTACAACTCGATATTTGCTCGGTACTTGGTGTAATAATTTTATTCTAACGATGGTGAGAAAAATTATGCAGCAGTGATACTATATTGGAGAATGGAGTTGCAATTATTTTCAGAAGCCAAATGGACGAATTGTTGCTATGCGAAGAGCTTGATAACAATCATGTGGACACTTTTGCATATCTGTTATCTGAAAAAAACAACCTGCTTCCAGGACTGAACTAACCTTTTTTATATGTTTCTGCTTTTCATTGGGTGAGTAATCATTTATAATAAAGGTATAGTGTATAACATTAACTAACTGACTGACTTTTTTTCCAGGGATATTATTGTCAAAATAAGGAGACTAACACAACTTCATTTGTTGAAAATATCACCCGAGATGCTGTTAAGAATACTAACCTTATGTTTGTTCCCATCATAAACAAAAGACATTAGACTTTGCGGTTATCAACCTGAAGACCAAAAATTGGGATTTTATGGATTCAATACACAAAGCAACACACAAGGCTATTGCTCCGGAAGTTGTAAGACCTTAATTTTATCGTTGGTTACATCTATGTTATTGAATATAAATATTTTATTACCTTTACATATGTCTCATTTATACGCTGATGCAAAAGCTGCTTTTGAGGATGATATAAGAACCTGGCCAATCCAAACGATCCCAAACTTGCCAGCACAAGAGAACAATGTGGACTGTGGAATGTTTGTATGTAAATACATGGAACAAGTTATAAAACTTAATAATATTGATTGGGACTTCCATAAGAACTGGCAAAGTAATATGGCCTTATTTAGGGCCAAATTTGCCTATGCCATTTTTTGTAATACAATGAAATAAATTTATAAATTTACATATGATATTTGTGTGTTTCCTTTACTGTGATTATACCGAGTTATTCATATTACAAACAAAATACAATACATAATCTTAGTTAATTACTTTTTACTGTATGTACACCATTTCCATTGGTTTTTAATGCAATGCCTAGTTGTACCGAGAATAATAATTCTCGGTACAAACATTTTTTAAAAAATCTCGGTATTTTTCTATATCTATTTCTTATAAAAATTCACAAAAGGACGCAAACATACAAACATAGTAAAACTTACAATGCAAAGTAAAGAGCATATATTCCTCTAATACCGAGTATTAAATGCTAATATCGAGTTGTACCTAGTTATGCAGAGTTCTTGATCACACTTACATAAAGGATGACTGACTTCCTGATTCTGCAGGTGTAAAATTTAAACTCGCAGGAGGATTATGCTCTGTTGGTTTCACTTTTTTGGCCTTCCTCTTCTCTCAATGATCCTTTAATCTTGCATTAGAGACTCCCTTAGGCCGGCGCTTTGCAGGATCTCTAATTGTTTTGTGGAGCCCCTCAGTTATGCATTTATTTCTTTTTCCTTCCATAATGTTTTGAACATTTAATGCCAATGCACTCATACCATCAATCATACATTGTTCTGCATCCTCATTACCTCGTGAGTCGGTGCTAATTTGATAAGCAAATCGACAAACATAATTCCTAAAAATCTTGTTTCGGGAAACTTGATTCAATGTGCACAAACTCTTAGCCATATGTTGGACATTCAGTCCACTATATAGATCGTTCCGAGCAGTTGCTGACCATCTTGGAATTAAGTATTTCTGAGGAATATTAGTAACATCCAACTGACTCATCACTCTCATGCAATGAGAACATAGGATTCTCATCATCTCGAACTTTCCGCAGCTGCATTGTATAGTTCCTTCAGATAAACTAAACAAAACCGTCCACTTGTGTGAATCAAAAGAATGGTCTATGTTCTTCACAGAAAATGTTGATGAGTCTGGTGAAGAGTGCTCAATGCATAGTCCACCTAAACCATTTAAAAACTCTTCAAAAAAAAGAATATAACTTTCTTGAATAAAATTTAGCTGCTTGTTTTAATATCGGACTTCTTTTCATGTACGGTTGTATCTCGGTTTGACAACACTTAAAAATTTCATCTCGTTCATTCCTATGCCAAGTGTTTATAAGTTTCTCCAATCCAAGGAAACATTCGGTGAGAGAACTTGTAGCCTTTGAAATACCATGGCAAACAAAATTGGTGGACTCACTACGTTGTGTAGACAATATTCCAAGGTTAAAGCAATCTTTGTTGAAAGCTGTAGACCACTTCTCCCTTATTTTGTACAGATCCTTTAACCACTGATGGCTTTGTAAGTCTCCTTCGCTAATCATGTCATTCCACAAACTATCAAATTCCTCCGCGGAATCACACTTGGTGAAGCAACTATAGAAAAGGCCTTTCATTTTGTTGTTACTATTAAAACACCAAACTTTGGAAGGAGCCTACTTATGTATATGCCATTGGCACAACCGATGTCTTGTATTAGGGAATACAATCTCTATCACCCTAGCCATTGCTTGATCTTGATCAGTGAATATAGTCAAGGTTTAAAATTGCGTAATTAAGCCTCGAGGCGGTTTTCGTCCGTGAGGCGAGGCGTAAGCCTCGAGGCGGTCTGAGGCGTAAGCCTCACGGACATATAATTGCGTAAATAAAAAATTAAGGGTTTTAGCAGGAAAATAATAGCAATATTGCATCTTACAATAAAAACATCTAAATGATATTTGAAAATAGTGGAAAGTAAGAAAGTAGATGCAATAAAATCACGTCCCAATGTACAAAATCACAAAATATTAGTTTAACAAAACTCCCAAAATACAAAAAACATATAAAATGCAATCATATCCCATCACTAAATGGGTCTTCAAGTGAATCTTCTTCTCCAATTGTATCTATGAATGTCATGTCATCATCATCTTCAATATGACTCATTTTCTCTTCCCTGTTCAATAAGAGAAAAGATCATTATCATGTTCATTGCTCACTTGACATAAATGTAATGTAATAGCATATAAGAAGCTGTGGAATACCTTTACTTGATTGTTGTGCTGCAGAGCTAGTGGATGTGTGTGGTGTAGTACTAGTGGATGTGCCCACTTGATCTGTTTCGCCCCTCAAGACATCCACACTTAGATCTTCTAACTGTAAGTCTGATAATGGCAAATCTGTCTCATCATCTATGAACCACTCATTATCAGACGACACATCATCACACACTAATAGGTCCTCATCATCCTTCAACCCCTTATTCCTCAACCTCCTCTCTCTCAACCTCTTGTTGTGCATAATATATACGAGAGAGTACATTCTGAGTGTTGATAGCCGATTTCTTCTCTTTGTTTGCACTTGGCTATATGTACTCCAGTTTCGCTCACACCCAGAAGAAGAACAAGTGAGGCCCAACACTCTTACAGCAAAACTCTATAACTCAGGGGTGAAATCACCAAATTGGATCCACCATTCAACTGTTTTCAAGAAAAAATATAATCAGAACTGAATAAAGTATTTTGCATTTACCAAAAAAATTATACCTGGAGATCGTTTAGAAATGGTTGCTTTTGCTGCATTCAAACCAAAAAAAACCCTCTTTATTCCGGAA
>NW_021318595.1:2634215-2643049 GCF_001605985.2 Dendrobium catenatum
TTGAGTAGACAATATTCCAAGGTTAAAGCAATCTTTGTTGAAAGCTGTAGACCAATTCTCCCTTATTTTGTACAGATCCTTTAACCACTGATGGCTTTGTAAGTCTCCTTCGCTAATCATGTCATTCCACAAACTATCAAATTCCTCCACAGAATCACACTTGGTGAAGCAACTATAGAAAAGGCCTTTCACTTTGTTGTTACTATTAAAACACCAAACTTTGGAAGGAGCCTTCTTGTGTATATGCCATTGGCACAACCGATGTCTTATATTAGGGAATACAATCTCTATCGCCCTAGCCATTGCTTGATCCTGATCAGTGAATATAGTAACTGGATGTTTATTATCCATAATTCTTAAAAATATTTGAAATAACCAACAGAATGAATCAATTGTTTCATCAGATAGAAATGTCATCCATAATATAATGTTTTGGCAATGATGATTGACTCCAATAATAGGGGCACATACTAAATTAAATTTGTTCAGACATTAACTAGTATAAAAAATTATTACATCTCCAAAGCAGTCGTAATCCACTCTCCCCAAACCATTAACCCAAAAAAAATTTACCAACATGTCTTTTTCATCAGTTTGCACATCCCATGAAAATAGATGGTCTTCAGCTGACCTATTTTTGAACAATTCGATTAGCGAATTGCTGTCCACATTCTCAATTTTTGCCATTCTCTCCTTTTGAACGTAGTTGTATGCATCTCTCTTGTTAAACCCCAGATTTTCTATACCTCCAACCTCATCAGATAGATAGGAAAATGCATTTATTGTTCTTATTCCAGCATCAGCCATTGATTTCAAAACGGACGCATTTTCTTCAGTGATGTGCCTAGATGATCTCAGCAAATGTTGATCATCTGGTTTTGCCAATTCATGGTTATGTGTTTCTACCGAATTTTTCACCGTCCATATCCCTTCTTCATTAACAGAAAATCTCACCATAGTAGGACATCCAGTTCTTGTAGTTGATTTTCGAAATTTAATCTTATGTATTTTTTCTGTTTCTTTCTTGAATCCAGATTTTGAACAGACAAAAATCTTTGATTTTAATTTCCTGGTATCAGGCTAGTATGAAAGATGTTCTTTCCGAACATTAAACCCATGCATATGTGCATATTGGCAATATTTAACATATGCTTCATTCTCAGATTTGTAAACCCCCTGGGAAAAAAATTTTCAACATTCATTATTACCACGAAATAATTCCATAATAATACATGAAAAAACCGAACTGTACCGAGTTTTTTGAAGGCTCGGTACAAACATATGATAATTATAATCGGTACATAGTAAACTTGTTTGACAAAATACAAACAAGACCATTCAGCATACCGAGTAAATATAGTAACTGGAAGGAGCCTTCTAGGTATATAGAAGACATAAGTGACGTAAATATACCTAAAACTTATCAATACCGAGTTATACGTATGAATACCGAGCTATACCGAGTTCTCAAAAATCTTGGTACAAGTTCTTCATAAGTATAATATCGGTACAAAAATCAATTACAAGTAATAGAAATAAATATCCAGCAGTAGCTAGTTATAAAAATTATAGTTACATATAAATACCGAATAGTACCGAGTTATCAAAAATCTCGGTACAAGTTCTTCATAAGTATAATATCGGTACAAAATCAATTTCAAGTAATAGAAATAAATATCCAGCATGTACCTAGTTATTAAAATTCTAGTTACATATAAATACTGAGCAGTACCGACTTATCAGAATGTTCGGTACAAAAAAATATGAGAGGATCAGACGAAGATGGATGAGAAATTACTTGTAAAAAATAAGAAAAATCGTCATCCAAAGTATAAGTGCTAAATGTTTCGTTGAAATCATCAAACTCTTCTAAAGTACTAGAAGGAATCTTCTCATCCATCGCCTTGAACGCTTCGCGGAAGTTTTTGTAAACCCTAAATACTGTATAACGTTCTGTGTACAGTAGCTAATCGGCCAAAAGTTTACTCTAAAATATATACCCGCGTGTTTTAAAGTTTTCCCGCCCGTTTCAACCAAATTAGTGAAAAGAGACGTGAAAAATCAAAATTATCACGGGTTTGGGTCGGGTCTTCGGACTGCTACGTGGCGTTAAATTAATGGTGGCCAAACCTATAGCAACATTCGGTCAAAGGACCTAATAATTGTTCGAGAATCAGAGCCTACATAGAGGAAATTAATAATTCCACATATGCAGAATAATATCAAGCCTCTTTATAAAGGAGAAACAGAGCTTGTTAATGAGGAAATGTGGGCTTCCAATTATCCCATGATCATGGGCATTTATAGGTACAAGAATGAAGAAATATTACAAATATTGGAAGTTGTAAAACTTAAAGGTTAGAGTTACACTAAATCTCCATAATGAAAAATTACAATTATTAGAGGAAGGGAATTTCAAAAAAAAAAAAGAGATACAATCAATAATAGAAGTGTTATCAAGATGTGGTCTAACACACTATTAACAACGATAATTAGAAGAGCATGATGCAACCTGCAACCAAGTATATATTATACTATATATAGTGCATGTTTATTTTTATAAGATATTATTTTTAGACAACATAGATTTCGACGCCAAAAAGGAGGAAAATGATATAGCACCAAAAATATACATAAACAATAATGAATACTAATGCAATATTTAAATTGAAATTTTTTAAATTAAATCCAAGACATCCAAAATCTAATTTCAGCAAACTTATAGTAAAATTGATTGTTTGATGGTATTAGCCCACTAAAGACCAAAAGTGTTTTGATCTGAGTCCAAACAAAGACTTGAAGTGTATTTGAAAATTTCATGATGCTATTTGAAGGACAAACAAAATTCAAATCCTGCATAGTTATACCAAAATAAGCATCTCAATAAAAAAATCTAAAAAGCCCAAGATCATTTTATTATGAGGACTTTAAGACACTAAAATGTCAAAAGAATAATTAATAATCGAGGGAATCAAGAAGGGTTGTTCGATGGAGTTTTTGGATATTTTCATTCAAATTGCTAAAATGTCACTCTAAAAAATTAAAAATGTTCTACATGAAAGGGACCTAAAGTTGAAAAAAGCTTAGAGATCTGAGAAGTTCATAATCCTTTCCACGCCAGTCGCTATCACTCAATCGTCGTTGTTTGATCACTATAGCCAGACAACCATCACTCAATCACCATTGCCTGACCATCATCATCCAACCATCATATTATGACTGCCATCAATCATTCGTCGTCACCCGCCCATCGTAGTTCGACTACCATAGGCCTATCATCATCTCCTGACTATCACTGCCCAACCATTGTCACTTAATGATTATTTCCTAACCACCTCCATCCACTTATAACATTGACATCTATCGACTATTGTATGTCTCTTGATCGCTATCATTTCCCTTTGTTGCTTTTCTAGCATTCTATATTATTTCCATAGGAGACCAAGCTAGTATTTTATACTTTCTAATCCTGTCTACTCCAACTTAGAGGAAGAACAAATTTTTATAACTTTACTTACATAGTGAATTACTCAACTTAGTCGGGCCCAATGATTTTTTTTTTCTTTTTCTAGGTATTCTATGTAAAACCTCTAATGTCTCCCGGAAAATCTAAGACATGAAATTTTGTGCAGCACCAAAATACCCACTCTACCACCATAAAATTTCTAAGTTAATTCAAAATTAGAATATACTAATGATTAATTAATCCAATCAATTCCTAGTTACTATTAATATATTTATTAAATGACTAATTCATGGATAATTAATATAGCTAATTCCTAAACAAGCTTGAACTTTGCAATCTCTCTAATCAATTTCTAGTTACTATTAATCTATTTATTCAATGACTAATTCATCGATAATTAATATAGCTAATTTCTACACAAGCCTAAACTTCGCAATTTCACCAAACCATATTTTAATTTAGGTTGACTAAGGGGGGTGGGTTGGGCAACCAAAGAGCTTCGCAGTTTAACGCCTAATCTCGTGAGCATTTCACCTAACATATGCTCACTGAACTTACCCAGATAGGCAACCAAACAGGAGAAATCAAAGCTTTCTAATTTTCCTATTTTATACAGATTAAAAATATATATATGATTGTGACCTAATGTGACAAATACATAACCAAATCAAAGATTACTTATTGTTTTGAACAGAAGAATTGTATAGAAAAGCCATTATACCTTTTTATTGCTCCATAGCCATGGCTGCCCACAACAAGCACATCAGCATTAAACTTGTCCACAGCTTCACAGAGAACGTTCCTTGCATCTCCTTCCACCACCTCAAATAAAACGTCACTTACCTTTGCATGATCAAGATATTATCAGAGAAATATTAACAAAGAAAGATAACTCCCTAAAAATAAAAAATAAAAAATAGAAGAAAAAGTAAAAAAGAGAAGAATGTTGTCATTTTTAATCATTTCAAACAGCAAGAAGAACGAAAGGAAAGATCTTTTAAACTTGACTAGTGAAACTTTACAACAACAAATCTTTATCACACTATATAGGGTCAGTTATAACTGGTGTAACTTTAATGTAACTAAATGTAACAATGTGTTATTCTTGATGGTAGAAGTGGCTTTTAATGCTGCAAATCTCTAACTTCTAATTTGACTAGTGGAATTAATGCAAAAATTGCATATCAATGCATCATATCATTCAGAGCTAGGTTTTGTGCAGTTAACTAAGTGCTCTTCTCTGCAACTTATCTTAAGCAGCTCATTTGTTTTGCTATGATCTTATTCATATGAAGTATTTAATTTCACCAAGTGATGTATTACTTTATACTGCATTAACAAAAGTCATCAAGGTTTAAGTTCCAGAATATTAGTTAAAGAATGGCTCGTCCTTTGACAATCCATAGCTATGATTTCAACCACCCAGTAACCTAATTTAACTTCCAGGTTTCAGCATTTTACTAAATAGCTGACATGCACGAGCCAATCAAGCCAGCCTCTACACGAAATTGCATTCCAAAGCAATTATCTTAAGTCATTTACATAGATTCCATATATTTAAATAGATTTTAACAACTTTTGCATGCAATAGTAATTTGTAAACAATTCTTTTGAATTGATTAATAGCAAATTAAAGCAGGTGATTAGCTGTGTACTTAAGAACATTCAATTGGCCCAAAATGATTGATTAAATGTCAAAATATACTAAACCGTCTCATGATAGAATGGAAAATCATACCGAATTAGCAACACAATGCTCCTTAGCCTTCTCAATCACCCCAGCAGCTATTCTTTTCAAATCTAACTCTACATAAGGAAGGACATCAGCAACTCCTGCATACATAACAATAATAATAATAACACGTCTTATCCAACTTTCTATCTCAAAAATCATAATAAAAAATTTGAAAATAAGTCTCTACTCATTTGAGTTGCTAATTCAGATAAAGAAAGAATACTATAAGGAGCGTTAAGTGGATGGATGCTAATTGCATAATAGATAATCAAAAAGCAAATTATTGAACTAATTTCATAAATCCTAAACATGTCATTTAGCTGATCTTGGCAGTTATGACTAGAAGAAGTTGACCGGTTTTTGGCGAATAAGTTGGAAAGGACCCGGTAATTTTAGCCAAAAATCCGAGGACTTCTTTAGCTCAGAACAATTTTAACAAAAAACAACATATATCATAAAAAAATTACTCATACTATGACCTTTTAGATAAAAAGTAATAGAAAACCATTAACAAATAAGTAATGAATACTATAAAGGCAGTCTCGATCTTCATATGAGACAAATGAGAAGATTTGTGCAGCAGCGCTGAAACAAAACTAGCATATTCACAGCCAGACCACACATATTATAAGCATTTACAAGAAATTAAAAAAAAAAACAAACAAATTATAAAAAATAAAATAAACGAATTAAACCAAAAAATACCGGGGCCTCCTATGGCGATGACCGAGGTAGAGAACGGCTTGGCGTGGATAATGACCAGCTTATAACCAGCAGCACCCCCGCCGGCGAAGAAGTGGCCGAGGATCCACTGAAGCGCGTAGAAACTGTGCTCGCTGTCGTCGATTCCGACCACAATCGTCCC
Organism: Dendrobium catenatum; assembly: GCF_001605985.2. Taxonomy (NCBI): domain Eukaryota; kingdom Viridiplantae; phylum Streptophyta; class Magnoliopsida; order Asparagales; family Orchidaceae; genus Dendrobium; species Dendrobium catenatum. The sequence goes on from NW_021318595.1 coordinate 2,640,282, forward strand.
TCTTTTCAGCTCTCCGGACACTTCAGGCGCTTCCTCCGCCATTCCAGTCCGCTTTCTCCTGCGATCGAATCATCAGCTAATCGGGAAAGAAGTGCGCTTTAAAGTGATCTGGAGTTCCAATCTTGTAGAACACACCCGATTTGTCGTCAGGCAATAACTTGCTATTCATGGGTCCCAAATTCGATTCCAGGAGAATTTGACAGTAGGCTGGAATTGCATGTAGAACTCTCTCTCTCTCTCTTAATATTCCTCAAGATTAATATCTTTCTATTAGTATCACATTCTTATTAGTATTATTTTTTCAATGACTTAGGCTTCATTTTATATTACCCAAATTACTGCCCAAAACAATAATAATCATCAAGTTTTTCTAGAGGATTAGAGAATCTTTGTTGGTCCTTATGCAACATAAGGAACAACAAGCTCTAGATTTGAGATCATTAATTCTTTTTTTTTTTTTGGGGAAAATTTGGGACTAATGAGCCCATGTATTAACCAAAAATGTTGCAAGAATAGTATAAACCAAGAGAAAAACTGCTGAAAATAAAAGAAAAACCACCCACAAACCAAAAACAAAACTGGGTGGGGATAAAACAGATGAACTCAGCATAACAGGTTAACCCAACATATAAACCACATCATGTAGTCCAGTACAGACAGCAAATTTTAAAAGTAATCAGTAATCAGGACCCAGGTTGCCACAGGCCAGACAAGCAACAAAACTGATAAGCACCGGGCCATCACAGTGGGAGCAAGCAGCAGCATAAAGCCACCTGGGGTTAACCTGGGTCATCATCGTCCCGCAAAAACAAAAAATGAACACAGCCAACAGGTGCTAGAAAAACTCCACAAACTTCATTTTGAGAAATTCCACATTTTTCCATCTCTTTACTTTAGCCAACACAGTCACTTTGACAACCAAACCAATGGCATAGGAAGAGCACCAAGTGTTGGAGAAATAACGATTGTTTCTTTCTTTCCACAAATGATAGATGATGCAGTTTAAGAGAAGGAAACAAAAATGTTTCTCTAATCTATTTAAATGAGGCAAATTATCCAAGAAATCAAACGCCGGAGAGAGATTCGGTCTAAGCAAAAAACTATCAAAAATTGGGAGCAAATCAGTAAGCACCATAAATGAGAAATCACAGTCAAAGAAAATGTGTTGGTGGGATTCCATAGACAGACTGTAGAAGGAGCATAAAGGGTTAACATCAGCCCCCTGGAGGTAAGAACATAAGCACATTTTAACTTCCATAAAATCGCCATCCATGAATAACAGGAGTACCTAAGAGAGTATTTTGAATGCCAAATGAATTTATCCCAACTAACCTTATCCAGGTTAGAATAGAAAGCTCCCGAGAAGATTCTTAAGGGTAGGACAATTGGAGCCATCCAAGGATAAAATTGGTTGCTCCGAGATGGTAATCCCAAGAATAACCTGTCTCAAAGGTTCAGGGATGGACAGAGGAAGAGCCCAATGCCCATCAGCTATAAAATTGCAAATCGGTAAATGATTCCAGTTCAACTCCTGGGATAATTTAGCCAACGAGACCCCATTACACCAAGGATCCCAAAACAAAGAGAATTGGCAGCTAAGGGCAATAGAAAAAGCAACCTTGTCTTTAATAATTTGAGCAGTATTGCAAATGTGCTTCCAGAATTTCGAAGCAGAGAGTGACGTGGACTGTCAGGGAAATCCATATTTGGCTAAGAACCAAGAACCAAATAGGGAGTTGTTGGAATAAATGTGCTAGATGCAAGCATAGGTTGTACCAAAATACAAAGCCTTAATTGAAGAAATACCAAGACCCCTGAACTGCTTCGATTTCGATGTACAATCCCAGGAAATTAAGTGCAGTTTCCTCCCAATGGTGTTCCCATGATAAAGGAACTTAGCGCAAAGCTTGGAAATAGATGCTTGACAACTTTTAGGTATAATGGATCCCCTGATCCAGTAAGCAATAGTGTTAGTCATGGTAAACTTAAGGAATTATTAGTGTTGTCAAAACCGGGTCATGGGTCGGGTTCGGGTCCAACCCGAAATTGACCCGACACTGTTCAACCCGACCCGTTTTTGCAAACGGGTCAGTTTTCCGAACCCAAACCTGACCCGCTTTGGGTCCGGGTCAACCCGAACCCGACCCGATTCGGGTATATTTTATTAATTTTTTTTATTTAATTCAATTTTTTTAAAATTTAAATCAAATTAAGGTAAGATTTACTTCAATTAATTTAAAATAATCAATATTAATTTAATTTGAGCAATAATGTTTATAATTTTTTGAAATATCATTTACGTATTTCATAAAAATCCATTAAAAATTAATTAAAACGGGTCAAATCGGGTTGATTTCGGGTTTCCGGGTCAACCCGAACCCGACCCAGTTTTACAAACGGGTTGAAATCCCTAACCTGAACCCGACTCAGTTCAGGTTCGGGTTCAGATCATTCATGTTATTTCAAAAAAATTTATACCTGAACTCACCGGCGGCTTAATGCTGTTAGAAGGGACAAAGATAATGGGCGAATGATTTGATCCCTTAGGAGCCTCAACTTTATAGAAAGGAGAACTATAATAGTCCAATAGAGAAGAATTAACCAGCATACGGTCCAATTTTATGTGAATAGGAAGATCCACATGTTGACTGAACCAAGTAAAGAAAAACCCCACAGAGGCCAGGTCCTGCAATCCGCATTCAAAAATGAACTTATTAAGCTCTTCAAGCCTGCCCGAGAGAATCGGATTCCTCCATCTCCCCCCCCCC
>NW_021318595.1:2643088-2711407 GCF_001605985.2 Dendrobium catenatum
CCCCCCCGCTTTTTCTGATTCAAAACAACAACAGTTGAAATTCCCAAGTATAACCTAGGGAAGATTAGGTTCTTGAGCCAAGTTCCTGAGTTGATCCCAGAGCAGTCTCCTCTCATTAGGATTATTTGCTGCATAAATAACAGAGAGGTAAATAGGAGGAAAAGAGTCTTCAGAGTAAATCCCATGCACTACTTGAGAAGAAGAGAAGATGTGGGAGAAGGAAACTTTAGAAGAATCCCATTTAATCCAAATTCTCCCAATTGCAGAGGGACCAACATTGTCGCATCTCGCCTCATTGTTAAAAACAATGTGACAGTTAATAAACCACAGATCAAGGAGATCATGTTTAAAGATTTTAGCTTCAAGGATGCAAAGAAGCTTAATATCATGAGTTTTGACCACGTTCCTACACATGTGAACCTTATTGGGGTTATTAAACCCCCTATCATTCCAACTTGCAAAAGATGAAGACATTAATGCTTAGCCCCTTTTGCTTTCTTGGCAGCTTTGGCTTTCGGCTTCTTAGGCTTGTGTTGAGATTGAGGGGAAGGGGGTTCATGAGTGGAGGAGGTAGGGGGTCCCTTCAGAGAGAAAAGAACCTAAGGACAGGCTTGAGGGGGAAGAGTTAACTTCATAGAAAGGAGGTTTATCATTGGTGGGGAGAGATTGTGAAGTAGATGGCTGGTCTGAGGAGGCCAAAGTAGTGAACTTATTATTAAGGTGGAATGTAGGAGGAGGAATTAAAACTTGCGAAGGGACCAAAATCGGTGGAGAACTAATATCCAAGAGGACTGTCTCAACAAGAGGTGAGTTGAGGTTAGGAACGGTTGTGTTGAGGTTTGGGTCAGGTATGTCAGCAAGAGGTAAGGAAGAAGAAAGTAATTCATAATTGGTAGTGTGTTTTTCTGCCTGAAGAAACTAACTTGCCTCAGGTAAGGAAATGGTCGATTTTGGAATGGGGGAAGAGTTGGAGGTTTGGAGCTAGATTTGGTGATCCGGACAAAAGGTTTCCTAAAAGAGCTTCTTCCCTGATTCTTGGAAGGAGGAGGGGGGATGGCTACAGGGCTGGGATTGGAGGGGCAGTAAGAGAAGGGGTGTATCAACGAACCACAACCTTCGCACGGGGTTGGTTTCCAGTCATAGACAACTTTGAGGTTCATGTTCTCCTCTTCAATCTGGATGGGAATCTCATCAGGCAAAGGACAATCCTTAGAGATTTGAATGCAAACCCGAGCGAATGTAAGTCTGGTCCTTTTAGCAGTGAGCGCATCAACGGAAAGTGGAACCCTTATGTAGCTTGCAATCCACAAATACCCGTGGGAGTCCACAGAGCAAGCGGGAGATCTATAATCTTAATCCAGAGGGTAATAGAGGCAAATTCATCCTTTACTAGTTTGAATTTAGACAGAGGAGGATGAACGGCTTACCCAGAAGAAACCACAGTCCTCCATTCCAAACCATATCAAGGTCTTTCGATGATGTGAATTCAGAAGAAAGAACCCATCCACTAAAGAGAGAAGGGAGAGAGAACCCTTGAGAATCCATAGCTTTTTCATAGTAGCAAGCAATCTCTCGTAGTAAGGCCTTTGCCCGATAGGGTACCCCACAAGCGAAAGGGCCCATATAGCAGAGCCTTCGGATAAGTCATCTCCTTTAAAGGAGAGTTTCGGGCTGGGGGTGTAGAAGGAGATAGAAAAAACACATGGCTTAGAGGAAGTAGTGGTGAGATTGTCTGCATAAGTGGCAGGCTTGGGAGATTTAGGCAAAGGAAGGGATCCCAGAATAGAGGCATTCGAGAGAGGGGGGAAGTCACCAGATGAGAGCTCCATCTGGGGGTGAGGAACCCGCCCAGATGGATGCTGGGAGGAGGCAGCCCAGAGGTAGGGTTAGAAAAAACCCTAGAAAACCCAGAGCAGCAAAACACATTCAGAGAGCTCAGCCATGGATTCCAATTACCATATGAGCGGTTTGAGCGGCTCACACTTCATTAATTCCTTTGATGTATCAATTTGTTTTCTAAAATTATTTCTACAATGGTCAAACGGTACTAAGAAGTTGTTTGGTTGGAAAAAAAGTGAATGAAAAGTAAAGTAAATGCATTCATTCTTTATTTTTAGTGTTTGGTTGGATGAAAAGTAAATCCAAGTAAATGAAGTGTATTCCATTTTAGTTCCTTTTTTAGGTAAAGCGTTCTCGTCCAATTTGACTGAGATGCTTTAACACCCTCAGGTGCTTCCTTGGCAACCCCACCACCGCCACCTGCCGTCGCCGTTCGCTTTGTCGCCCCACCACTGCCCTTCTTTAGGTTCAAGATTTTCTTAAGGGGAGTCCTAAAGTTGGGGTGAATATTACGGGACTATTGAGAACTAAAAGATAGGTTAACATTTTTTTTTTTTTTTGTGAAGCGTGATTACTACGGTTGAGACCCAATCAAAGAGTGGCTCCTAATAAATTAAAGGAGACGAGAATATTCTAAAGTGTAAGGGGGATATCAAGGACCCAAATCATATAGCAAAATAAAATGAAAGGATATTCAGTTATTTAAGTAAAAGGTTAGGCCACTATACACTAGGTGTCTTTTGATAAAACATATTGATTTTCCTTGGAAACTTCATAACTAAGCATGTTTGTATTGCAATATTAGAGCCCGGTCGTATATTTTGATGATTACAAATATTATTAAATACTTCATTTACTTATTGTTGCATCATATTTTGGATATTTATTTTTGTGTGCTACTAGCCTTTTAGGTACAACATACACTAAGCAAAGATTGAAGAATCGGCTCAAGATAGTGAAGTGTCAGAGTAAATGTCAGTCTGTATGCTATAGAGTCTTTTTTTTTCTTTAGTCTGATTATATATTAGGTGTATGTTTATTTAGAAACCATGCGCAAACACACAAGGGGGTTAAAATTGATTGGTTTAATTTTTTTTATTAATTGCACTGTACGATCCAGATTGTACTTCATGATCTATTCAAACAAAAAAGAATTAAAATATTCAATTAAGTGAGATTAATTAAAATATTTAATTTATTGAGATTAATTAAAATATTTAATTAAGTGAGATTAATTAAAATTATTATAACTAATTATTGTATGCTCTATACATCATACTAGATAATCTGGTATATTAATAAACCGCGTCATCGAATTTTGGTCACTTAAAATAAGCAAATTTAAAAATTGAACTGATCGTGTTGTACGAAATACTTTTTATTGTATGATATTTAATTATACTTGTCTAATTCAAGTCCAATAAATAAGGAATCAAATCATATCTAAATTAATTATTAATCGTATTGTATGATACAAATATTGTATAGTATGATCAACCAGAGAGCTCTTTAAATGAACTTTGGGTTCATCCTGTACGATTTGATTTTCGATTTGAACTAATCATTGTGGACAATTTCTAATCATACAGGACGATGTTGAAGGCATTAAATTAATTGTATTATAAGATCAGATGTGGTTTAATTAAAAATCAGTATTTTGAGAGCACACTTTATAAATTTATTTATGATTTGAGATAACATACTTTTTGGCATCCAGAAAAGTCTTCATTTAATAAGAGAGCTCAGAGAGAGTTCACAAAATAAAAGGAGAGAGATGAGGTAAGGTTGAGAGGGGGAGAAGAGCTTTGAGGGTCTCAAGGGAGTGTGAGGGACATGGCACACCCTATAATCTAATTTAGAAGAATTATCTGTTTTATATTTTAGCCATCAACCTTAGCTTTTATAGATCATTTATATAACTCAATATCATGCAAAAGCAATTAAATATCATACACCAGGAAATTATTTATCTATATTCATTCACTAAAATCTTATATATAATAGCTAGGAGATTACTAATAATTACTAATCTATCAATAACTTATTACTACAAAAGAATAAAAGGACATATGAAACAAAATGAAAAGAACAAAGTCAAGATCCCAATCAGTCTCACTCCACATGATCCTAACCCCTTCTCTGACCTAAAATCAATAAAATTGCATAATGAGCTTACAAAGACAAGCAAAAACCAAAAACTTGTTAAAGCTTTCAATACAATATATAAGAAATCAATGTGCATGCTTATCTCAATCAATAGAATCAATAATATTTACTATCGTTCATGCTCAATCATGACTTGTATGATTCTATATGGTCAAAAATGAAAAATGAGAATCAACATGCTTAAATCCATAAATCGAAAGTGTGAAAATGTGCAATCAGTAAATCAATGTTTAGTAAATCAGTATTATAACAAGAACATACAGATGTTAACGTCGTTAGTCTTGCTCATCTTATCAATTATCTACATTATGAAATCAGTACATATAATATATACACTTATCTCTATATCTATCAATGCTATCAATATTATCATTGATATCAACATCATTAATGGTACCAACATTATCAATGTTATGAATGTTATCAAAGAATAAATTGCATCAATATATGATTTAACAATGTAGGACATCAAATTTTATTATAGCATTTTTATTCATTCTTCTGATAATGATAACATCTTTATCATTTTATCATTAAAGAGTTGTCACCCTTTACCTATCGTTATGATTCAATCAATGGTTACAAGCTACAATCGATATAATATCATAAACCATCTTTAAATAAAATCTAGTATGTCCACCCTTCTGCCCAGAGTATTATATTTTAATAGCCAACCCAAAATAATTATAATGTTATTAGTCAGTCTTCCTTGCTTACATGCATATATTATATTTATTTCATATCAGTTGTACCAATATCTCTTTTATGCATGAAATGCAATATGAAATATTGAAATCTATAAATCTAAAAAATATGTATAATAATAGATAGTTTTGAAAAATCATAACTTTCATTTTAACTGGTAAAATCCCCCCACCCACACAAACACACGTATAGTGCAAATCCCATAGAAAAGGATCTTTGGGGAGTGGGTGTAGATCAATCTGATCAAATCACTATAAACATCTATTTGTATTGTCTTGCTTTTTCAAACTTTACTTTTCCTGCATTTTATTTTTATCACACTAAGGGGTTGATTTGGTTATCTTGGAAAAAGAGGCATTTTGGTGATTAATCATTCGTTCAATCTTATTTTGAAAATCATTAATGAAAAGCAATAAAAATATATTATTTGCCTTCAACAAAATTGCTTCTACAAAATCAAAATAAAGCAAAAAAATATTTATTTGATGTTTTAATCTCTGTTTTTAAATTATTTATTTTTTTAAAGCTTCAGCATTTTAAATTTATTTTTAAGACAAATTTTCAAATATTTGAGAAGGTTTTTAAAAGATAAAATGTGATGTTTAGCCTACTATGGGATGTGCTAAGTCAAAACAAATAATATTTTGAATAGTGTGATTTTTATTATTATATATTAGGATTATCAATGAATGCACAAAGAATGTATTCATTATTAGGACAATAATAGCATAAATAAGCAAGATAAATACTTAAGATCAATAGGAATTAAATTCTTTCGGAATTTCTAGCAAAACAATTAGCAATAAATAGGATATTCTCATGTCAAGTAATATGAAGAAAGGGGGAATAATTTCAAGACATTCCAATCTTCTATCATATTTTTTGGTTTTAACCATTTGATCGTTAAAATTCTTCGAGAATTAAACGTATAATTATTCGTACCCAAAGGGGCTTATAAATGGAAGAATCAATACCAAGAAGTGTGTTGAGCAGCTCATTAATGTTTTAATTATCATCATAAATAAAAAAAATTTGACTTTAACTTAACGAGAAGTTTATGGGAATATAAATTTTAAGAATATTAATATTCATTCTGCAATCCTCTCAAAAAGAAATTATACATCCCCTTATAAGCCAGAATATATGATTCTTAACCTTATTCTTACAAGAATAGAGCCGTTTTCGAATTGGTGAATTCAATAAATGAATAATTATGATAGAAGAATTTTTATAACCAATATATTTAGCACATATAAATTTGGGCTAAAAATATTTTTCAATGTGAATATTAAAAATGAAAGTTTAAAGGAGAACATAATAATGAGATTCAATAATCTCTAAAAGGATAAACCCCCTTAAACAAATGAAAAGTAAATTTCCTCCCCATTGATCTAATGAGTTGGTCAATTACTATTTGTATTACTTAAAAAGAACTTGTTAAAACAACCTTTTTTTATATAAATTAATGTAATTGTATTATCATAGCACTTGAGACAAGTAATGAGGCATAGCACTCAAAAAAAATCTTCAAAAAAATGAAATTCTCCCTCCAACAAAACTTATTTATGACCCATCCAAAAAGTATATTGTTGATTTATTAAGCAAGACATCAAATAAAAGACTATCAACTTATCTTAAAAAATAGATCCTAATTAATCAAGAGGTAAGGGTTTTCTATCAAATTTAGTAATCTCTCTTATCACATTTGTGATTAAAATTTTATTTGGGGCAACTTTTTCATATTGATTTTTTAAATAATTTTTAATAAAATATTTATAATTAAAAAAATTACTAAAAATTATTTTAAAAATAGTAATAAAAATGTCACAAACAAAGCTTAAATTTAAAATTTTATCAGAGGCTATAAATCAAATAATAAGAGCAGATAAATTTTCAAATAAGTTGGGATTGCCATAGAAGCTTTTAGTATAGTTCACTACCAATAATAAGATTAACTAAGCCATCAACAAAAGCACATGGATAACATTAATGTCAAATTAAGCTTTCTGGGTGCACAATAGGATATTGGATAGTCTTTTTTGAAGATTTTTTGTTAAGTGATCAAAAGCAATAATAGATAAAGATAGTAAAATAATGTCATCTTTTTTCTTTTTCTTTTTTTACTTTATTTTAGATGCAAAGAACTCTAGTCTAGCACTTATAATAAGAATAAAGAACAGTTGATAATATATTGGTTGATAAGTTAGATCAATTTAGAACTAAAACCATACAATTACATCACCTTAAACAATTCTATAATAAACCTTATGCATATCTAACTCAAGCTTCAATTGAGACAATTTTTTTACTGTTTCCTACAACAATTTTCTAGCATTTTTTTTTTTAAAGCAATGAAAAATTTAAGACTAAAAGCTATCCCAAACAAAGCTTCAAAGGTAACATTGCAACCGCTAACTGCATAAATAATTTTGAGTAAATCCTTCAAAGGAAAGAAGCGGCATATTTGAGACAGTTTTTTTATTGATTTCTAAAACAGCTTTCTAGTAAAAAAAAAAAATTAAACTAAAAATTTTTGTAATATGGAGATATTTTAGATAGATAAAATCCAGAGCAAAAGTAGGCAGCCTGGACAAACTGTGCTTATTATTATTTATATTGTATTCATTCACAGCAAACATTTTATACAAACCAGAGTTTTATAGATTCATCAAGTTTGACAGGCTATTACAATTGGAGGAATTTATTTTCTTTTTAAGTTCAGTAGAATAAAACCTTGAGAGGATTAGTGCTTGTTCTTGTGCTTGGGCTTCTTCACTATCATGACCGTGCAGTGTGCATGGTGAGCACAGTAGTCATTCACACTCCCCAGCACCGCCCTGCATGGCAATCGATAAATTAAGAATCAGCTCAGGATTCAACAAATTAAAGTTTCGTTTGGAACGGTTTTCTTACAAATTCTTAAAGCAGCTTTAAGAAGCACCGAGAAAGCCGTCCCAAATGAAGCCTAAGGGTAATAAAAAGAATCTTTTCATAAACAGATCTATTGGAGTGCAATAGGGATAAAAAAATCTAGCATTTGATTTTTTATGGAGAAAAAAATATTATATATCAACAAAACTTGTCAAAAAACTCAAATTTTCTCATAATAAATTCACAGCTACACAAAAATTTATGTGATAAAAAAATATGTTCACAATCAGATGAACAGGAGTGGTGGCCATAATAAAGCTGTTGATAAAATTTTTTGCAGGAAATATGTCTCTATACCTACAATAGTTTTCAAAAACCTGACTTTCTCACAATAATTTTACGACTAATTACAGGCAACTATAATCTAATCATCCCAAAAGGAACCTGAACCTTAAACACCATAATTTTTTTAGTAGTTTTTGGTTCACTTTAATTTGAAAATTTCCATTTTTTCTATATGAAAGAACTTCAAATGTAATTTCTCATGTTAAATGTAATTCTCATGGAATATTTACTTTAAACAAATAACTACGAGTGGTGTGTTTTTCAAGATAAGATGTGGCCAATTGGATAAATAAAGCAGGGCTTTAAATACAGATATATTGGAAGAGTCGTGACTTATTTGCTTGGCTATCCAAAGGAAAAGCGAGAAAGTTGGAAGAGTTGGACAGTGGGCATAAGCAATTTAAGTGGCCAAAAAAAAAAAAGTTAGCGCATGAGCTAAGAAAATATTTGGGGAAGATGCAAAGCTTTTAAGCGTGAGTAGGAATCACTTATGTGAATTAGTCATAGGTCAATTAATTAAAAATATATTAATTAGAATTTTTTAGAAATTAATCAGTTTAATCAATGATTAATTAATATCATTAACTTATTAATTTAACTAATTAATGCTAATAGTATTTATACATTAACATGTAATTAAATATGGGTTAAATTGTTAAGATAACTATAGAAATAATTCAAATGAATTAATAAAAGAGTCATAGATCAACTATTTACTAAACTAAGAGACACCCAAGGCCCATGTTGATTTTAAGGCTTAAAATTGTTAAAATTTAACATCCACATGCACGCATAGTCAATTTTAAATTTTGGTTATTCTAGTGATGTATTACATGTATTTGATAAGATAAAATTTATTTTTGGAAAATTTGAATTTTAATATTTTCTTTCATAGAATTAATCTAAATTATGATTTATTATTTTGAATGATTCTTTATCGAGTTCTAATGAGATTTGAAAGGAATGAATTAGTCTTTTAACTCTTTCATATTTTCAATATGCTTTATTACCAAATGTTTTTAAACTTGTTTCAAATTTAAAAACCGGTAAATCAATTTTGGATACTCTTTTCTTTGTTTGTGGGATTTATCAAAAGATAAAGAGAGAAAAAAAGAAGGAAATGCAACAAAGGGATAACTTTGTAAAGCCACAAAAAATGAATCACACGGACAATCCTCCAACAAGATAGATAAGAAGAAGAGTGACAAGAAAAAAAAAAAAGAACAAAGAGACACCCAATACCTACGTTGCATTTGTTCATGAAGTTGAATAAAAGGAAGAAAGGCACTCTCCACAACCTCAAGCACCCAATCATAATTAGACTACAAAAGATAGAATGGTTTACTTAAAATTTCTTTTAGCACTTCTAGTACTTGTTGTCATGATGATTTGAATGATAGAATTAGAACTTTAAAAGATGAGAATACTAGCTTATCAAATGATTTATTATCAAAGGTATTAATCTTTTATATAATAAGATGAACGATTTAGAAGTTGTAAATGTTATCTTGAATGTAAGTTTAACCATTTATCGATTACATCTATCACTGCTTACTTTAGTTCTTGTATGCACACTTCATGTTATAAATCTCACATGCATGCTAGTTCTCTTTTTTAGAAGAAAAAAATAATATAATTGTTAAATCTTTCATGCATGCTCTAACTAATATTAAATATAGTTTTTAGTTTTTTACTCGTGCAAGTGAGTCAAGCCAACTCGGGCTCGCCTCGACAAATGGCTCATGAGCTAAGCTCGATGAGCAAATGAGCAAATGAGCAAAAGCTTCAATCAGCCCCAACTCGCTCATTAACTAGCAAACTGACTTGTTTAAAAAATATTAACATAAAATACACTTAAAACCTATTAGAATTTAAGAGTTTAAGTATAAAATTGTTTAAAAGATTTAAAAATTATATATCACTTCCTTATATCAATCTATTTATTATTGATTTACTTTTAATTTATCATTTTTTATCATTTTATTATAATAATTGGTTGAATCAAAATTATTCTCTCTATCATAATAAATGAGCAAGCTCATAAGCAAACTCAAATTCACAAAATTAAGCTCGAGCTCGAGCTTACACTCGATTAATTAAATAATAACAAGATCAAGCACAAGCAAGGGGTGACTCGAGCTCAGCTCGACCCGTTTACACCACTAATAGTTATTGTAATATATTAGGGCATGTTCCATACATAAGTTTATTTAATAGATCCGTGAAAATGAATAGTTTTATCACACCCCCTTGCATTCCTAAAGGAATAATTAATTTTCAAAACGGACACTTTTTTTAATCTACTATTAGTCAACCCAAACTTGTTGAAATCTAAGGAGAGAGTTTATGTTGTAGGTACGTCTTTATGGAAGATCGTTGAAGATTTGCATTACATGCATTTCAAAATGGTTCAAATCAAAGTTTGAAAGGGATGTCATAAGGTAAAAATTTTGATTAATTTTAACATTTTTCATATGTTAATTTTTATTCCTTTGATTAATGAACTCTTAAAAAAAAAAGCACAAAACTTTCATTGAAATTGAAAATTCATTTACCTAATATTAAATATGGTTATTGTGGTAGATTAGGGCATGTTGGATGCATGAGTTTATTTAAAAGATTCATTACTAGTTTTACTATACACTTGGATTCCTAAAAGCATAACTTAATTTTCACCATTGACACATTTACACAACTTTTTTAGTCTAACTTCTTCTAATGCTTAGACCTTGATTTATTTAGATCTAGGAACAACATAAGTGAGCATTTCTTTTGTTTCATGAAGAATCTTTCTAATTTCATAATGAATTGCTCATTATATATCACAATGAAAAAAGAAAAATGAAAAAAAAAATTTTTTGGAAGACTGAAATTAAAAAAAGATTTTTTGCAATATTAATAAATAATGATAAAAAATATATGTAAAATTTTCTTACCGTCTTACAAACTTTTTATTGCAAATAGATGTAACCTTGTAGAAGTCTCTTTGCATTGCCAAGTTTTAACTATGTTTCATCAAGTTTTGACTATGTACCAAATGATGGAGTGGTGGTAGACTTTGAAGAAAATGAAGAAGTATTATGTAATAAGATAGAGGGTATTGGAAATAGTTTGCCAAAAAATTTTGAGATCTAACTACTTAGGATGGTCGAGAGCAATAAGAAAGGGAAATGAGATTTAGATCTTAGCCGTGAGGGCGGAGCATGGGTGATTGAGTTGCGAAGCTTAGGATGAATTGAAAGCTTAAGTTGTAAAGCTTATAAATGGCTTTGGGCTTGAGTTGACTAACAGTGAGCTTGCTTAGATGACCACACTTGCATGAAACAAATTTCACCACATACTATTTCAACATAACTCCAAATAATTATATCTTACAAAAAAAAAATTGAACCATAAAGTAAAAGTGTTATAAATTTATTTAAAATCGAACTACAAATAAGTTGGTATAGTTGTAAGTGGTGGCCAAGCATCCAACATAATCATTTTTCCATTTTTCACTACCTTCCATAAATTTCATCATACCAATTAAATGAGTGGTGGTGGGGGTGGACTTATGGGTGACTATTTATTTATGATGTAGGTGAATGGAAAAGAAGCAATTGGAAGTAGTTTGATGTTCAAAAGCCTTTTGGAAGTAAAACATTAAAAAGGGGAAGTGGGACTAGATATTGGCCGAGAGGGTGGAACTTGTGAGATGGATATGTGGAGCTAAGGGTGCGTTAAGGGCTCTACTATGGCTTCTTTGGGATGCGGTGAGATATTAGAGATAAGGATTTGAGGTTGTCAAGGGTTGATTAGGTGTGTAGATATGGTGGAAAAGGCAGGGAAATAGATTTGGGCTAGTTTGGGAAGGGTTACAAATGATGAGTTTTCCTTCGCATTGAGTAGAGGGAATTTGAAGAGCAACACCATATCATGAGAGGGGCTATGGAGATGCAATAGATACTAACAAAATAAAGATAAATAACATATAACAACTTGTGGGCTCCGAAAATTCGTCCCCGGCCTCCACTCGCGCTTTTCTTTTGGCGAGGGAGTTTTAACGGATTAAGTTCCAGGGTAAATTTTGGAAGGCATATGGGTTTGTAGATAAGACACTACCCAGAGATTTAGCCCTCATTTTGTGAGGACTTTATGATCTGAGTTCTGGTTTCCTATAGGCGCAAGCCCCTATAGTTAATTACCCCTCCCGATCACGAGAGAGAACTTTCGATTAAGGCTAGTCATCAATCAGATATGTAGAATATACGTGTTATCTGGTATATAGTAGCAGCATGAATTTGGATTTTGAAATTTGGAAAGTATTGAAAAGTTTGATATTTAAAATATGAAATTTCACCACCTAGCACTTAAAGCGGATGGTGGGGGAATGGATGATGGACCCGATCAAGATCCCATGGTTCCGTCGTCCTGGGCCATCGTGATCCCTGGTCTACTTAGTCAGAGGAGGTAGTCGACCCAACCTGACAGAAGGATCCTTGTCGGCAGCCATGGGTTGCTTCGTCCAAGAGGACCTTGTAGACCGGGTGTGAATGTTTGTCTAAGGGGACAAATTTGAATCCACCTTAGCTAACAGAGGGCTTTGTGCCCTATCGATCATATCCTATTGATTCATATCTCAAAGATTTGATGCCAACAAGGAACGTATTGGCTCTGGCCATAACCGCTATCCGTGGTGCCATTTGGCGGCAAAACCACTCGGTTCAGAGGGCCGGACACGTAAGTAAGCTCTCTCTTTCTCTCTTTCTCTCTCTCTCTCGCTCTCTCTCGGCTTCTCTGGACTGAAGGAATCTGGATCGGGAGTGAGGGAGTGGAGCAAGGCAGCGAGCAGTTCGCGTGTGTGGAAGAGCAACAGCCGAATGATCCCTTTGAGTCGGTATTTAACGATGCGAGAAGGAGTGAAATCGAGGCCGTCGTCGCAGGTTTTACACAGGAATTCCGGGAAACGACTCCAACAGCGCCGATTTCAGCGGGATTCGCGGATGTCTTCGACAGATACGAGGTACAGAGCGGGATATTCGGAATTCAACAGAGCGAATGTATGATTTCACTCTCGTTTTCCTTTGGATATTATTCATTGGTCAACACAACTCTCACCAAAAAATTAGGTTCGAGATGACCAAGTCAATCTCCAAGAGTTATCTTTTTTGCTTTAGTCATGGATGTTCTCACTAGACATTTGCAAGAGGTTGTACCCTATTATATGCTTTTTGTTAAAGATATTCTTCTTGTTGATAAGACTATAGAGGGATTCGAAGGTAAACTTGAATTATGGAGATCAACCCTAGAGTCTAAAAGTTTTCATTTGAGTAGATCTAAAACTGAATATATATAATGTAATTTTAGTAGTGATAGTCTGATAGATCTAGTGGGGGTATTGTGACTTTGAGCGGCAATTCATTAATAATAGAACATGTTTTAGATGTTTTGGTGTATTGTTCAGAGTGATGGTGAAATAGATGAGGATATTTGATGGACCGGTCCCTCCTGGACCAGCCAGGTTTTATGACAGGTGGGAATCCCTCCTACCGCTTGGATGAAATCCTACCCCCTTGGGGTGGGACCCAAATGGAGAGGGCTAGGAGGGAAAATTCAAATGCAGAGGGTTGTTTTGGGATTTGCTAGGTTATTATATGCTTTAAGTAGGTTGTTTACCCTATGGTTCAATTTTTTATGATTGGTTTTGCTGAATTTAGAATTGATTAGGTTGAGAGGGCTCTAGCTTGCAGCTAGGGATTTAGGAGAGCAGGACCTTCCTCTCCAATTGAAGATCCAATTATATCTTATGTTTTCCTTTATAGATCTTTCAATAAAAAAATATTCTTGTGTGTTCTTCTTCCTAGCTTTTCTCAATTTTTGCATCTACTTCCTATCAAACTGGTATCAAAGCATAAATCCAGGTATCTATGATAGGAAGAAAAGTAGAATTATTGGAAGGGGAGATCGGACAATTGAAATTTGATTTCAAAGAAAAATTTCAGATTTTGAAACTCAAATTTCAACCGTCCATGAGAATATTGATAGGAAGTTTGTCATCATAGCGGAGATGATGAGGAGGATGCTCAATATCCAAACAAAAATAGCGTCGTCGGAGGTGAGGGGAGCCGCCAGCAGCCAAGGGAACAGAAAAAATCTTAATCCGTTAAAGAGAGGGGAAGATCGAGGTGAAAATTTTGGAGAGAAAAGAGAGAATGCCTCCGCTAAAGCCTATTCCTATGGAGAATATAGGTAGAGAGTATGGAGAGAGGCATGAGGGGTTTAGATATAAGCGAAGGAGTGCTGAATTTGAAAAGGAGGGGTTGATTATGACTGGAGGGGTACTAAATTTGAAAGGAATATGAGGGCATTTTAACAAATGATTTGGGTATGAGAATAGAAGGAATTATCTGGACACTTGGAGGGGCCACCCCCTTGGGGAATGGGAGGTTATTGAAGAAATAGGAGGCACAGAGGAGATCCGAGAGTAAGGAAGCTGAAGATGCCTATTTTTGAAGGAGATGATGCACATGGGTGGACATATAGGGCGGAAATGTATTTTGTTGTCAAAGGGTTGACGAAGGAGGAAAGACTGACAGCGATCGGGCTGTGCTTGGACTGTAAAGTGTTGTCATGATACCAATAGAGGGATATGAGACAGCCCATACAGACCTGGAGAAGTTTAAGCACTGCTTTTTGGAACGTTTTTGAAGCAACAGGGGGGCATCTAGTTATTGGCTCTAACGCAGGAGGAGATAGTGGTGGAGTACCATAAGAGGTTTGAGCACCTTGCCAGTCGACTGGACCAGCTTTCAAAGACCATACTAGATGGGAGCTTTATGAAAGAGCTCAAGCTAGAGATTCAAATTACAGTTTTAGTGATAAGGCCTCGTGATTTGGGAGAGGCAATGGAGCTAGCTCTGTTAGTGAAGGATCAGAGGTACCTAGAGAGAGAAACTAGAGCCAACAGGTCAGGAGGTTCATACATGATGACCATCACCTTTTTGGCACCCAAGGGGCCGACACTGAGTATTCTTAGGGAGAAATTGAGTATTCTTAAGGAGACCCCAAAGAAAAAGACTATAGGAGGGAGACCTGGGGGAAACTTCAAGAAGCTCATTGAGATGGAGTTGCATGAGAAGAGCGAGAAGGGACTATGTTTCAAATGTGATAAGAGGTATACACTAGGGCATAGGTATAAAGACCCAAACTCTTCAGATTCTCATTGTCTGTGATGACGAGAAAATTGAGGGAGGTGGGAGTGAGGTAATGGTGGAGGGGGAAGAAGAGCTGCATTTAAATGTTGTGGAGGTCTCCTTAAACTCAATTGTGGAATTCACTCCAAATTACATCATGAAAGTGAGAGGAAAGATAATAGACAGGGAGATAATGGTGTTGATTAACAGTGGGGTCACCCATAATTTCATCTCCAACCAGATTGTGGTCTAATTGAGGGTCAAGCTAGTGGACACAGGGTGCTACAAGGTGATGATGTGCAAGGGGAGGTCTTGACCATACAAGTGGTCCAAGTGAGGGAGGACTTCCTCCCATTGGAGTTAGGGAGCACTGATGTCATCCTAAGGATGAAATGGCTGCATACCTTGGGAGACAACCAGTCCAATTGGGGTGCACTGATGATGGAAATGATGGTGGATGGAAGGAAGGAGGTGATCCAGGGAAATGGAGAGTTATCCAAAGCCATGATTTCTCTTAAAATCATGATGAGGACCATACGGGAGGTGGGGGGAGTATTTCTGATGGAGTTGCAGAGCTTGGAAGGGATCATATTGGAGGAGAGGGGAGACATCAATCTTTCAATACAACAGCTTACACATCAGTCCAGTGAGGTTTTGTAGTCACCTCAAGGATTGTCATCACCGAGGGAGCAAGAACATGTCATCACCTTGAGGGAGGAGGTGTCACCAGTTAGTGTCAGACCCTACCAATACCCTTAAATTCAGAAGGATGGAATCGAAAAACTGATTTGGGAGATGTTGGAGGCAGGGATCATCAAGCCAAGCATGAGTCCTTTTTCTAGTCTGGGCTTAATAGGTCAAAGGGAACAAAATGCAATATCATGCTTAAACGAATCTTTGAAAATTGATAGTTACATACATCTGATACATGTTTCAAGAATGGACATTTGAATGTGGAGAAAATGGATTTTGAACTTCTTTGGCCCTTTTTTGACTTGCTTAAGTTGACTAGTAGTGAACTTGCTTGCATGGCACCATTGTGTTGAATACATTACACCACTGAATACCATAAATCACAAATATTTCAACATAACAACATATAATTATATTTTTTTAAATAAAAGTACAACAATAAAATAAAATTACTATTAAGTTTATTTAAAATTTAGCCTTGTAAAATTTGGCAATGTTAGCATTTGAAAGAGACCAACCATCCAATCTTCTTAATTATCTTCCACAAATTTCATCATTATGTGATGCATCACCAGGATTCTTCCAAATCTAGCACTTTCATATCAAATTTGATCTGAAACACCTAGGATTTGTAGGAAGATACTCGACCAAAATGTCCAACAACATACAGAATAATAATATGGATTCCTGACTTGAGAGTGATTAATCAATTTTTCTTAAGGAAGAAACTAAGTCAATACAAAGGAGCAAGAAGAAATCATCCTTGAATCCCCTTTCTAGTTTTCTAGTCATTCCTACTCTGAGACTCTCAATAAGTTCTCTCATTTCTAATCCTACAGATTCTTAATTGATTTCAAATTCTCCCACTACATTTATTTATACAGACAGGACATGTTGGATATAATAAAAGAAAAAAAAAAATCTTATAAGATATTATGAGCCAAATTTATGAAAGTTATGAGGTTGGATAAATTTTTTGACAATTGGAGGCTGGAGCCAAGCTAGCATTAGAAATTCACAACAGCAATCTTCTGAAAAACGGTCAAACAGCACTTGGAATATTCTTCCCAGGAAATTCCCGAGTTTCACTCAGCCTCGCCATTTCTTCTTAATTTCAATACATTTGTCGCTGCAGCAAGCAAACTCTTAGGGTTTATTAAATGATTAATTCACAGGGAATTAATATAACTAATTCCTACTCAAGCTTAAACTTTGCAACTTAACCCAAGTATCTTTTGACTTACGCTAGAATAACTTTCTGGCAAACCAAATAGCGCAAGTCTATTTAAAACCTAATCTCCTAAGCTTTTCGCTAAGCTTATTCTTACTTGAATTATATAGATAGGCAAGCAACAGAAGAAATCGAAACCATTTAATTTGCATGTTTTATAAAACTTAAAAATATAAATCGATGACCTTGACTCATTATGTCATGTACATAACTGAATCAAAGACTAATCATTATTTTGAACTGAAGGATTGCATACAAAAGCCAATATACCTTTTTATTACTCCATAGCCATGGCTGCCCACAACAAGCACATCAGCATTAAACTTTTCGACAGCATCACAGAGAACGTTCCTTGCATCTCCTTCCACCACCTCAAATACAGCATCTTTTATCTTTGCATGACAAAGATATTATGAGAACAATATTAACAAAGAATATTAGCAATCAAACAATACAAATAGCACCCAGATTAGAGGCATTGTAGATTGCTAACTAACAGAAGAAAAAGTAATGAGAGAAGACGGTTCAATTTTAATCATTTCAAACCGCAAGGAGAACAAAAGATTGGTTCATACCGAAGCATCATATAATTCATTGCTAGTTTTGTGCAGTTAACTAAGTGCCTCCTATGCAATTTATGTCAAGCAGCTCATTTGTGTTGCTAAAATCTTATTCATATGAAATATTTAATTTGAACAAAGTGATGTATAACTTTATGCTGTATTAAAAATAGTCATCAAGGTTTAAGTTCCAAGTAAGGTAGTTAAAGATTGGCTCATCATTTGGCAATCTACAAGTAACAAGTGTTTTCCATAGAAAAATCCTATAGGTGCTATTTTATAAAATGTCTGATAAATAATTAAATATTTTGGATAGCAATTTTGCATGGGTAAGAATTAGACTATCCTCAAGACAGCTTGTAGGAACAAAATCAGTATTAAGTCATGGTTAACTGCACACCATGGATAGTGGCTCTGTTTTATGACCTAGCTATGATTTCATCCACACGGTAACCTAAACTTGTTTCCAGGTTTCAGGATAAATCCAAATAGCTAACATGCGTGAGCCAAACAAGCCAGCTTGTAGACAAAATAGCATTCTAAAACAATTATCTAAAGTCATGTACATAGATTCCATCAACATTCAAAGATTTTTTAGCATCTTCCCCATGCAGAGTAATTTGCAAAGAATTCGTTCGAGTAGATTACAAGCAAACTCAAGCACTTGATTAACACTGTATTTAAGCATATTCAATTAACACTGTTCAATTGGCCTGAAATGATTAACCAAAAGTCAGAATACATATAACTGTATAAAGAAAGAACTCAGTAGCATACCGAATTAGCAACACAAAGCTCCCTAGCCTTCTCAATCACCCTAGCAGCAATTCTCTTCAAATCTGACTCTACATAAGGAAGGACATTTGCAGCTCCTGCGTCCATAATTATTATAAGAAGAAGAAGAAGGGACTTTATCCAACTCTATATCTCAGAAATAGAGAAAAGGACTAAAATTGTCCCTTTGACTCTTTATAAAAGATCAAAATAGTCTCCAATTATATTAAAAGACTAGTTTGCTCAACTCATTAAAGAGGAACCAAAATTTTGATTCATTTTTAAAAATTTATGGGATTAAAATGATAATTTAATATAGTTGGGGATCATTTTGATCATTTTCTCCTCAGCAATATTGATGATCAAATTGTAGATAAGTATCTACTCATTTGAGTTGCAAATTTAGATAAAAAAAAAATACTACAAAAGAGCTTTAGGTAGATCGATAATTGAAATAGCAAAATTAAAAAACTAATTATTTAACTAGTTTAGTAAATCCTAAACATATCATTTAGTCGATCTCGCTGGTTATGACTAAAGGAAGTTGACTAAATCTAATGGATAACTTCATTAGGAGCTTATCTAATGTCCGACTCAGTATGAAGTTGCAAATACAGGATATAATTAACGACTTACCATCCAATAGTTACTCAGCAATAAGCATACTATATTAACAGTTAAGACTAACAACATCTAAACAAGCGAGTATAGGCCCATTTAGAAAATTTTGTGAGAAAATTCTGTAGCTTGACCTTTTGATGAAAAATGAAAAATACTTTTCTAGTTGCAAATAAATTGTTTAATTTCGCAGTTTTTACAAATACTGACAATAGTTTTTGCTATATTTTGTAAAGATTTACGTTCGTTATTCCCCAGCAGTTATAAACCTCTTCACCAGCACAAGTGGTGAGAACCACACTTCTGTAATTAAGAACAACTATAATAGACCAATCTCAAGTATTTATGCTTGGTTTTCCAATAACGTAAGCAGTAATGGCTAGGTTGAAATCCTACTAGGCTTTGTAAATAAGAACAATGGTTTTCCAATCTCAAGTATTTATGCTTGGTTTTCCAATAAAATAGGCATATGAATAGCTGTGCTTAGTTTCCAGCACTAAGACGTCAACACATCGGGTTTCCAAACACCCAGATATTCATATTAGGATTTTGCGAAACTAGACATTACTTTGTCTAGGTTGCAACTCAATCTCAATGTTTAGATTGCCTCCTCAGAACCAAGCCATTGCAAGTTCATTGAATTTTTAATCTAGATCTATAACCATAATTATTGCAAAGTCACATCCTCAACAGCACGCTCAAGAGGAGGAAAACAAAACAAGTAAAAAAGTAACTGAAGCCCCTCACTGTACATAAATGTAATTGAGAACTCATCAGCCTTGATTATCACTGTGCAAGTCCGGCCAGCTACATAAATATTTTTTTCTCTATTTTGTCCTGTTAAAAGTCAAATTTTCATTTAAATCTAATAGAAAATTGTCATTTGTAATACTTTCTAACCAATTATTTTTTGATCTACCTCTACCTTTCTTAATATAGATTAAATCCAATAAATCTACTCTCATAGCCGGATCATCCGAGAGTCGATGCTTTATGTGACTAAATCATCTGAGATGACTCCCTCTAATATTAATTGCCATTAGAGATACTCCAACATTTTCACGTATATAGTATATACTCATTTCGCATTCTGTCTCTAAGAGTGAAGAGCCACTCATCCACCTGAGCATCCTCTTCTCTGCAACACTTAACTTAATTTTATACTTCTCTTTTAATGGCCAACATTCTGTGCCATAAAGCATTGCAGGTCTCACCACCATCTTATAGAATTTTTCCTTAAGTTTGAGGGGTACTTTTCTTTCACACAGCATGCCTGATGCATTCCTCCATTTCAACCATCTAGTTTGAATTATACTAATAATATCCCCATCTATTTCACCACCATTTTGAACAATAGACCCAATATATCTAAAACATGTACTCTTATTAATAATTAGATCACCCAAAATCACAGTCCCCCCACTAGATCTTTTATTACTAAAATCATACTCCATGTATTCTATTTTAGATCTACTCAAACAAAAACCTTTAGACTCTAACGTTGACCTCCATAATTCAAATTTTCCTTCAACTCCCTCTCTTGTCTTATCAACAAGATTAATATCATGAGCAAAAAGCATACACCAGGATACATCCACTTGAGAATGTCTAGTAAGAACATCCATGAGTAAAGCAAAAAAGATATGGACTTAATGCTAATCCTTGATGTAATCCAAATGAAATAGAAAAATACTAGTCAAACCACCACCTTGTGTTTGAAAACAAGTAACAACTTTTGCATACATGTCCTTAATGACTTGATTATAAGCATTATTAACTTTTTTCTTTTCTAGGGCTCTCCAAAGCACTTCTCTTGGAACTTCATCATATGCTTTCTCTAAATCGATAAATATTATATGTAGATCCTCCTTATTCTCTCTATACTTCTCCATCAAACCTCTCAATAAATATATGGATTCCATTTTAGACCTACCCGGCATGAATCCAAATTGATTTTGAGAAATCTTAGTATCATGTCATAACATATGCTCAAAAACTCACTCCCATAGTTCTAATGTATGACACATCAACTTAATTCCTCTATAATTCAAACACTCTTATACGTAACCTTTTTTTTCTTAAAAATAGGAACCAATACTCTTTCTCCACTCATTTGGCCTCTTTTTAGTCTTCAAATTAATATTAAGATGTTTTATAAACCAAGAAATTCCTTTGTCTCCTAAGCATTTCCACACCTCTATTGGAATATCATCAAGTCCAACAAATTTTCCACACTTAATTTTTTTAAAACCTATCTAACTTCGATTTTACTAATACGATAATAAAAACAAAAATCTTTATTTTCATTTAGTATGCTAAGTTCACTAAAATCAATTGTATTCTTACATTTTTCATTAAAAAGTTTATCGAAATATCGCATCCACCTTTGTTGAAAATCCTCTTCTAATAAATAAATATTGTCAAACAACAAAAAGAAAAAAAACTTAAATACACAAAAGCTTAAATCAGGTATTCTTGGTTACCCCCGCTACACAGTAGATCACGGATTTACTAAATCCCTCAATTGGAGCAAATTTAACGAATTTAAAATAGGAGAAACTCGCATCTATGACATCCTCATGATCCCCTCATGAATAGTGTGCCTCCATAAAAAAGATACCTCTGATCTTCCAAGCACACCACCATCTTGAACCCACTACCTTCCTACTTTCCTTATCGGTTGCATCCCCATATCAATCGCACTCTTTGACTCCTAAATCAGTGCTGCTTCAAATCTCGTAGAAAAACAATGAAGTGGCCGCCATCATATCAAAGTTATAAAAGATAACATAAAATAAAGTTGGCACTTGGCTCAATAATGACGAACCAACATTAGTGCGTGCTTGAATGAGAAAGATTTTGTCACTACTTTACATTCGAATTGGGTCTAAAAATGCCAGATGGCAATAGAATGGAATTAGAAAATATATTCATCAATTCTTATGTCTACCAAAATTTCACTAAGAAAATGATCCAAACGCAGATATTGAAAATCAGTTTTTCTTTTTTTTTTAATATGTCGGTAGAAAATAACCTATTTATATGCATTTGCATTCATATGAACAATGATGCCTACATACATAAAATAAATATGTATAATATTTGTTTAAAATATGTTTTATATTCTTACAAAGCAATCTCAAAGATTTTACCGATATGCCTAAGGCAAACAACTCCAAAACAATGCCTTGGAACACCCACCAAAGATTCTTATTTAATTTGCATTAGGTTTTTTTTTTTAAATTTGGATCACTGTTCTGTTGACCTGAAAATGTGAGTTGGTTCAAACAAGTATAAGAAACTCACCCAATATAGAAACATGCAATAGAAGAAATATACAAGAATTGGATGCTTGTTACACATGATGTACCTTGCATTCCTTTCAAATTTATTCGGTATTTTTTTTAGCATTCATATTCTAATAGAGAACTTTGCTTTCTGTAGTCATCATGCTAAAATGCATTGTATGTTAGAACAGATTTTTATCATGTATCCTTGATGAGTTGCAATAATGTTGTTCGTTGTGAAAAGGAGAATGTTATTAATGTTTTAATTGTCAATCTCACAATCACATAGAATAAGCAGCACAACAGTTTAGCACGATTTTATTGGATATAATTAGACCTGTTAAGTCAAACAATTTTCAGGATTTAAACCTCACAGGATTTATTAAGTCGGAATTTACAAATTCCAACTTGAGCTAAATCCTACTTGCAGCCAAACAACCCCTGAATGTAAAAATATTTAGCGTCCTTGACTCACTGCTTATTTAGCTAGAAAATTGGCATGGCAATTTATAATAAACACAATAACGCTATCCCCCAGCATAAAGATCGAGAGCAAAGCACGGCTTATTTTCCCAACATATTCGCTAAAAATTAATTAAGAAAACCCGGGGAGTTATTTTAAGCTGAAGAACTCTTTCAACAAAAACCAACACAAATCATAAAAAAAAAAAAATTCTCATACCGTGATCTTTTAGATCAAAAGTAGTAGAAAAACAGTAAATAGCCGATCAAAGCACGTCGTAATGATTTAAAAAAAAAATCATATCGAGCAGCACTCAAACAAAACTGCAAAAACCAGAGCCAAAAAAATAAAAACCCACGGCTTATGAGATTTCACCAAAAATAAAAATAATAATAAAGCACTTTCGATTAAACTGAAGAAAATTGACACATGAATCCCACAATGAAGAAAGAACAAGTAATCAAACAAAATAAACAAAAACATATATAAAATAGCAAAATATACCAGGGCCCCCGATGCTGACGACCGAGGTGGGGTTGGGCTTGGCGTGGACGACGAATAGCTTATAACCAGCGCCCCCGCCGGCGAAGAAGTGGCCGAGTATCCATTGAAGCGCGTAGAAACTGTGCTCATTGTCATCGATTCCCACCACAATCGCCCCTCTTTTCAACTCGCCGGCATCTACCGCCGCTTCAGCCGCCATCCTCTCCTTTTCTCCGGCGATCGAATCACCAGCCGATCGGGAAGAAAGGGCGCTAAAAAGGAGAATTTATTTGGCACCTTCTCCATTCTCGCACGTAATAATCTCTGGCCTAAGAGGAGAGTAAGGGCATCTCCAACCGAAAAACTTACATCAAAATGGAGTAACCAAATCCTATTTTTTAACAACAAAAAAAATCTAATATATTCTTTATTATATTTCATTTTATATATTTTTAATCATAAATTTTATTTATCAAATTTTTAAATGAAATCTATTATAATTATATATTAAAATATTTTTTACTCCATAAATTAATTAATCTCTTTTTAATAATTTTAATTTTCATTTTAATTTTAAATTTGATAAAAATATGTTAACCCATATTTCTTCAAAAAATATATATATTTATAAAAATAAAATTGAATTTAAAAAATAATGAATTTATTTATTGTTGATAAATTAAAAATTATATTATATTTATTTTAAAATAAATTCAATGAATAATTAGGTTGAAGTTCAATGTCAAAGTCTCTCTCAATAATATAAAATTTGAAGATCATAATTAATTATTTCTTCTTTAAATTTTTGTTTTGTAATTAGCTTAATTGTATCTTACCTTCCAAATGACATCACTTTCTCATTAGTTTCATTAGTTTGATAAAATATCTTTCTCTTATGCAATTCTATTATCAAATACTTGTGGTTCATCTCTTATTATAATTTATAATATTTGGTATGAAAGAAATGCTTGATTAATTATTTAATAATTTTGTTCTTTATTTATGGACTTAATTTTTTATATTAGACTAATTGTTACTCAATAATAATAATTCTTAAGCTCCACAATTTTGAGGAAATTTTGTTGTTCCCTAATGGAGGATATTAAATTTGATACTCTAATCTTATATTTGAGCTTAATGATTCTCTTGATTAGTATTATTTATTAAGTCTCTTCATGTCAATTCATGTTGATACAATATGTAACGTAACTGTTTTCTTTTTTTTTTTTCTTTTTTTTGGCATTTATGCAAGCTTCTTGCTTGCGCGTGTAATTTTAAGTTTTTAAGTATTTATTTCTTTGATTTATGGAGTTCTCCCTTTACATTTTGACATTATAATTTTGTATTCTTGTATTATTTAAGATATTGAGCTAAGGCTCTCAAATTTAATAAATTATTACTTGTGGAGTCTGGACGTAGAGTTACGTCAAGACTCTGCTCATTTACTGAGTATTTATTGAGTTTTTACTAAGGATTTATTGTGTATTTACTGAGTATTAAATATACAGTAAATACTCTGTAAATATGCAATAAATACTTAATAAATACTCAACAAATACACAGTAATATAAAAAATTATATTTTGACAGCGTGTGAACATTTCATTGGAGTCTGGACACAACTCTACATTCGGAGTCCGCATGTAATAATTTCTCCTCAAATTTTTCCAAATGAAAGAAGCTTGAACTAACTTTGACTTATAATGGATTTGAAATCAAAATTGATATGCATACATGTTTTAGCACATTGTTGTATTTTAGATCAATTCAATTTAATATTGAATTAACCTACACCAAAATCTCACTTATGCTACATCATGTATGTCATATGTTACAATATCATGTATGCCATAAATGTTTCTTATAAGATCATTTATGCAACCTCGCTTGCATCACAATTTTTTCCACATCCAAATTAGCATTGTAGCCTCACTTGTAAGGTAATGTGCATCACATTCGTGACTTGTAAGAGTTTAGGTTGAGAGATATAAAGAGGTTTATTAAGGCTTGGACTATGTTCCTCATAAAAGAAATAGAGCTCATCCTTTGATTCAATGAATGGTGATGCCACATATCATGGTTTGTTAAAAGCTTGAGAAGGCTATACTTCAAAATCCTCTAGATTGGATTGGAAGAAGGTTCCATGGGATGTATAGCATTCTTCTTAGCTCCAACTACCATAAAACCTTTTGATTAGACACGTCTCTCACTTCCCCTAATTTTGGGTCAAGATTTTCCAAGTATGATTATTCATTACAGTGGTTGCTCAAATTAATTGAGGTAGTTAATAAGCCAATGAGTTTTAATACTTAGCTTCCTCATCTTATTACATTTTTTTACTTCCAGTCTTCAAAAATGATGCAAACATAACATCTCTCAAATTTTCAAAGCTATATAATCAATAGAGGACTTCCTTGGAGCAAAGAGCTTTGAGTCAGGTTTCAATTTAGAAGAATTTTTTCAATGAAACTTTTTTTATAATAAAGAGAATTTTGATCAATTGTTTAATATTCTTTGAAATTTTGAGATTTTTAATATGCTATGACATATTTAGTGTGGCCCTGTCCCTTCTTCGCTTTTCAAGGACGAAATTTACAATATTCATCTTTTTTTATGACATTGATGAAATTCTTAATGAAATTTTATTTAAAGCTTCACAAATACTTCAACTAAGTCATTAGGTAACTTAACATATCATTCAAAGATAGTAATAGTGAAATTGTTGATGAATTAGCAAAACAACAAAGCATCATTTCCACCAATGTTGCCTCAAGTAGCTTTGAATTTGGCTAAATATTGTATGAGATTTTATATACCAAAGAAAGTATTAATTTTTGGCATAACTACCCCTTGGGGTATTAAGCCTAATCATATTTGATCATGTATGATTGCCCTTCACTAATCAAGCCTTGTTAGTCTTTAGAAGTAATGATTGCAATAAGTTTTTTTTTTTATTGGACATTCAATTTTGTTTTAGTAATCATTTCAACTTCTTGATAAGTGGTTTAATTTATGCTACTACTTGTGAGGATTGTTATCCATTTCTTGGAGAAAATTGATAAATAATAAGTACAGCCTACTTGAAAGTTTACGTGGTGTATGCAATAATAATTCTTTTGTTATTGTGCAGAGTAAACTGATATACTTGTGCTTAAGGCTTTATTTGGGATGACTTTTTTACTATGTTTTGAAGCAACTTTCTAGTCTAAAAATTTCTAGTTCAAGAAATTTTTGTATGGGGCAGTTTCTTATTACATTTAAAAATAATTTTTTAGTACAAAAATTTTTTAAATTAAAAATTTTTGTACTAAAAAGCATCTTTAAAAAGTAACAAGACAGCGGTCCCAAGCAAAGCCTAAATTGCTATTGCTCTTACTCTTAGTATAATCTTAATCATAGTACTAATGTTTGTGTTTTACACTTGTTTAACTATTAGTGTTAGTGAATAAATCAACTTTTTTTATCCTAAGTTTTTATTATTTTTACTAAATTTGTTAATTTCAATTTAATGTGTTAATCACAACATTTGTCTTGAAATTAAGAAATTTATGCTTAATTTTAATATCCATAAGATTATATAATTAGGTGCTTTCATGTAGCACTTTCTTGTATTTTATATGGTTCAAGCATGTCATTAAAAAACTAATAATGTTAATTATGATTAATTAGGTGTTAATTACAATAAGATAAATAATAATGTTATGCTACATAAAAGCTTGGTTTTAGTTCCATTAGATTTCTTAGATTACTTATATTCAAAATCATATATAATATAGTATTCATATCTAGATAGCATCCTTGGTCGGATTTAACTCAAGGGGGCAAGGGATCCTAAAAAATTTTATATTTTTTATTTTTTTAATTTTTATTGTTAATATTTATTCTTTGTTAAAATAAAAATCTAATTAATAATCTTTATCCTTTCATTCATCTTATTGTAAGCTTGACTTTTATAGAAAAATAAATTTTATTTGGATATTATAATCAAAATTTTATCATCGATAACATCAAGCCTTTACACTGGCAACATCTTTCTTTTTTCTCCATTGTGTCTTGTTAAAAGTCAAATTCTCTTTCAATTCTAATAAAAAATGTCATTTCTAATACTTCTAGCCAAATCTTTTTAAGTCTACCTCTACATTTCTTAATATAAGCCAAATATAATATATCTACTTTCATAATCGAGTGATTAGAATCCTATGTGATCAGACCATCTTAGACGGCTCTCTCTAATCTTATCGGCAACTGGAGCTACTCCAATCTTTTCATGTATAAACTCGTTTCGCATTATGTCCCTAAGAGTAAACTCACTCAACCACATGAGCATCCTCATCTCTCCAACACTTAAACTTATTTATATGTTTCTCTTTTAATGACCAACATTTTGCACCATAAAATATTATATGTCTCACCACTTTCTTATAGAATTTTCTCTTAAATTTGAACGGTATGTTTATGTCACACAAAAGGCCCGATACATTCCTCCATTTCAACCATCCAACTTAAATTCTTTCAATAATTTCCTCATATATTACACCATCACTTTGAACAATAAATCTAAGATATCTAAAATACATGCTCTTTTTAATGACTTAATCGCCCAAAGTTGCAATACCCCCACTAGATCTTTTACTACTAAAATTATATATTTGATTTTAGATCCAATCAAGATTTTATCATCATAAATTAAAAAATTTAGAATTTGTTATAAAATAAATGCAGTGCAAGTCGAAAGAACTTTTTTCCATTATAATAATTATAAAATAATAAATTCAAACACTTATTTTTTTTAAATGTCAATATTGGTGTCAAGTTAAAATGAAGAAAAATACGCACTGATTTTAGCTTCCCACTATGGTGCCTTACCATGAGCATTGAATGTGAACCAAATTCCTCGCAAGAATTCTTATATGTGGTATATGTAATAATTTTTTATGTGTTATTGTGTAGAGTGAAATAACATACTTGTGCTTAGATGTTTATCACTCTTAAGTTTTATTTGGAACAGCTTTTGACCGTTTTTTTTACTGCTTTCAAAAAAAAAATTGTAATAAAAAATTGATTTAAAAAACACTAAAAAAGCTGCCCCAAACAAAATTTTAATCGTAGTATAATCTTACAACCACCATACTAGTATTTGTGTTAGATGGTAAAGTCTGCAGTATTTATAAGCAGAGATTATTGAGTCAGGTCACTGAATACAGCTTATATTCGGTACTCGGTACTGTGAAGTATCGAATATCGAGCTCTATACCGAGCACAGTACCGAGTAGGAGGTGATGTGACGCATTTTTATTAGACTCCGAACACATTCGGTGACCTGACCTAGTAATTCGTGCTCATTCTGAGAGGTTCACTTGTTGAACTTCTGAGATCGTACACAATTCCTCATAATGAATTCTCCATTGTCGGACCTTGTACTACAGTAGAATCAACTGTTTCTTTGAAGCTGGACCTTGCCAGATTGCTGTGCTCGCATGTCTCTTGCTCATATTTCTATAAATTTTACTCAAACATTTACAACAAAAAAAAAAAAAGAAATCTGTATGCTGTATGCGACTCATTTAAGATTTCGTTTGGGATAACTTTTTGTTGCTTTCTAAAACAACTTTTTAGTACAATTCTTCTTACAAAAAGGTAAGCCCAAGGTTTCGTTTGGTAAGGCTTTCTTACTACTTCTTAAAGCAGCTTTTTAGTACAAAAATTGTATTAGAAAACTACTTTGCTTTAAGAAGCAGTAAGAAGGTAGTCTAAAACGAAACCTAAATCAAAGTTGAAGCTTCTCCTCTCGTTCTTTCTTTTTTTCGTGCTGCTTTGGTTGTTTTTGGCTTTGAAGTCCCTGATATAATCAAATTATTATCGAGCCAGGCACAATTAAACAGGACTTTATTCACATCTGACTCGTTAGATACTCGGGTTTATAAAAACTAATTGAACTCCAGCTAACAAACAAGTAGTTTTTTCTTTTTTTTTTAACAGCTGCACTCCTGCTCTTAATATTCAACTTTGAACGTTACAACATGGGATAATAGAAATAATGGCTGCAAGATAATAATGGAATACAATTTAAAGCTCTTATCTGAGAATGACTTTTAACTTGCTTTGAACGGCCTCCCTCACATCCCCCTGCACTCACGAAGAGAAAGGAAATTAGTTCCAAATTAAGATTTCGGCTTCGTTTGGGACGACTTTTTTACTGTTGCTTCTTAAAGCAGCTTCCAAGTATAAAAATTTAAACTTTTGTATTAAGAATCTATTTTAAGAAACAGTAAGAAAGTTGTCAACAGAGCCTTCATTTTATACTAAAAAGCTGTTTTATAAAGCAATAAGAAACCTATCCCAAACGAAACCTAAATCATTTAAAATTTTACTTTAAAAAAAAATTCTACAGACCTGGAGCTGGTTAATCTCCTCATCTGTTAGTGAGCGTTCCATTGACCTGTAAGCAATTCTGTAGCAGTGACTGGTCATTCCCTTCTTATTTGTGAAGTTATCAATCAACCGCACCTGAAACCTTATATGAGTAATCATTTACTTCTAATCTATTTTAACAAAAACAAATGGAAAGAAGATTTTATAAAAATATCTGATGTAATTTATATCACTATGGTAAGACAATATTTACAGGTATGTGTTCAAAGTTAGGAAACATTTAAATAGAAATAAAAAATAATATCGTAGATTAATTTTGTGCCAAGAATATTTAGGTGTGTCACCTATGCACGCAATTATCTGCCTGCCTAATACAACATTGACCCAAAAGTTTGCAAAAGAGTATTTAACAGTTTGTTGGGAATTCTCTACTACAAAAAGGGTACAAATGCTACTCATCTATTGCTTGTAGCTTTTTTAAATGAGAAAAATATCCCAACTCATCATCAACAAGTAGATGTTCTCACAAAAATACTAAATAAACATGCTTTTGAAAGTATGATTGGCAAACTTGGGATTATAAATATATATTCCTAAGCATAAGGGGGAGTGTTGGCAGATTTGGAAGGTCTTCTTGGTATTGAAGTGGGGTAAAATCAAATATTTCATAGAAGGAACTTGTGCCGATTCTTGGGGTTGTCCGCATTTTGCTTGTGGGGAAAATAATGACTGCATTCAATTCTCTTTTTTCTACTTGGTTTTACCAACTTCAAACCCAACTGGCTTTCCATCTTTGCCACAACCGACAATCCATCGTTGCTCACATCTTTAGTGTTTCAGTCTTATCCCCTCACAATTTTATGGAAAGAAAAATGATTGGCTTTACCAATTTTAGAAGGCTATAATCAACCAACCTTGTGTGTAAATTTAGATTAACTGTATTTTTTTTGTCTTGTTAGACTTGTTTTTTTGTACAAATGTGAGTTGTAATTAATAGATGGAATAATAATTAGATAATATTATTCCACTCTGGTTTTTACAAATGTAAGCCTGAAAGATCATGACTAAAAGATCCATCACAAACATTTAAATTTGCCTGTGGAGCTAGCAATTTCTCCTTATTTTGATATCAATGTTACAAACTTGTTGGCATGTTTCATCAAATTCATAAGCATCTAAGTTTGGAGCAATTTTATGAATAACTTTCAGATTTGGGTAAAAAGAGGCTCATCGTCAGTATAAAATTCACAAATCAAGTACAATGTTTAGTGGAATATTGTCTGGAGGTCTTACATGAAAATATGAAATTGTTACGGGATCAAACAGTTATTATGTATGACTCAAATGATTACACATATGATCATAATTCTTCTATGATAACTATAATGGATTACAATGAGTCATATTACAATCACAAATATCATTTTAATCCTTGGGAATCTCATACATATTATAACTTAAAGGTACACCAATATTCCTATGATGAGTGGTTGGCTCATTAAAAAACAAATGATATCACCAATATAGGCAATATGATGATTACAAATATGATTTTCTCCCCCCATCTCATCCAAAAATATATTAGCATGATGACACCACATTATAGACCATTTTTCAAAATTCCAAAAGTTCGCAAATTTTTGTCAATTCAAAAAATTAGCCATCTGTGGAACCTACACCAGTTCAAAAGCCTAATAGTTATCTTGACTTGGCCTTTGAGGATTACTATTGAGAACAACACATTTTTTACATGTGCATAATCATGTGTGATTCATCATCTGTAGTTATAATATTCACATAAAGAAAATATAGAGATAAAGAAGTTAAGCAAGCAGAAAATGGCACTCAGGCATACCTCCTCCACAAGATCTCCGGCAATTCCTCTCACAACTTCGCACAAATTATTCTCCGTGAATGAGTCGCTTATCCAGAAACTCATATCCTTGTAACATGGAGGATACTGCAAAGAGAAAAATGTTCACATAGTCAGAAAGAAAAGTGAATAAGTTCTTGGACAATTAATAGGAAGATAAATTAAGTTTAATATCATATCAAACTTTACTTTCAGAAACGTAAGGTAAGAAGTTCGAATAATTTGCTTATTTCCAAATGGAAATTATGGTAAAATAACATCATATCAAAGCTAAAAATAGTAAGTGAGCTCGACACTTGCTACAAACCAATCCTTGCTGTCTTACAGAATAAATCAAACTTACTGGAAAAGACAACTTAGGGCTCAAAAAATTAGGAGCAATATATGAATGATTAAGTCCCTTACAATATAAAGTCTTCCCCATAATTTTACGAGCCCTCCAGACAATGTTTCCCGCAAACTTTCTAGATACAAGCTTTTGATATTGCTACTACAAAATTCAGATATTTCTCCTTGTTGAGAGAGTATTACCAACACTTGTAGCTGATTGTGACCAATAAATAGAATGGAAAATGTAGAAAAGATAACTTTAAATGTAAAATAAATTTTCCCACACTCGAAAAACCTGACAGTAATGTTAGTATTTTTTTTTTTTTCTCTGATTGGAGCCCATTTCAAGATTACTGTCTCATCAAAAAGTCCCTTTCATATTGATGCGAACCCCAGTAATCTGAAATGTTAGATGTAATGCTGGGGTGTTTGGATCAATTTTACTTCCTATTTTTTTGTTTTTGTTTTTTATTTGTTTTGTTTAGGCTATTACTTGAAGTGAAAAATTGTTTAATTTCGATCATGCAATTAATATTTTCAAAAAAAAAAAAAAACAAAACCGTAATGAAACAAATACAGTTCAACATAAATAATTTAAATTTTCAGTTGCCTTTCTTTTGATAAATCTTATAGTATTATGTACTTTATATTTTAAATGCTTAATTATTATCAATAATCATATAAGTTGATGACTCAAACATTTCACAAGTTTTTTAATGAAATGTATTAAAAATGACTAGTTAGAAGTAGATGTTATCATTTCAATATTAATCTACAATATTGTTTTCTTACAATCATTTCAATAATGTTAAAATCATTAAAATAGAAGTAGATGTTATCAATTTTTTTCTTACAATCATTAAAATAAATACAAAAATCATAATGAAAGTTAATCATATTTAACTTCCATTATGATTTTTTATTTATTTTAATGTGATAAATAACAAAAAATATAAAAAATTTATATAATCTCATATATACAATAATATCCAAAATGCCCTCACATTGAACTATTGGGGTTAATTTTAACTATTACTTTTGGCTTTGAGATCAAATTGAACATTTTCTAATAGTCCGAAGACTAAATTGGATCATCATAAAAGTTTGGGAGTAAATTGGATATTTACTAATA
Source organism: Dendrobium catenatum (assembly GCF_001605985.2). NCBI lineage: Eukaryota > Viridiplantae > Streptophyta > Magnoliopsida > Asparagales > Orchidaceae > Dendrobium > Dendrobium catenatum. The sequence goes on from NW_021318595.1 coordinate 2,676,002, forward strand.
GTTGAAGGACTATTTTGAACTTTTATTTAATACTACTTACAATACACTGGCTTACCTCAGATTGAAATGCTACTCTTTTGGTCATCCCTTTTTGCCATCAAAATTGAGGCTTTGGCTCTCCACATTCCTGACAATTTCACCACATCATCATTAGTGAAAATGATTCTTCTTAGCCTCCTCTTGCCTTGGCCTCTTTTCAAGGTGCTTTCTAATAATTCTAATCCAAGCGGCCTTAAAACTTTTAGTGAGAGTAATAAAGTCTCCTTTGCTTATTTTCCTCATGCTTGTCTTCTTTGGGACCACAAATTGAGGGATCTACTGTCTTTCGCTGCTTTGGTTAACTTAGTTCTCCTCTATAGTAATGGTCTTGGAGCTTGCCTTAGAAATATTCCTCAATGGAAACTTCATTTCTCCTTGATTCCATTCAATCCTACTATATATTCCATAAAAAAATAGATTTCTTTTGCAAGGTAACCAAGGCAAATGCTTGCCTGAAGAACTCAGTGGTATGCTCCTGTACAGATTGCTCGCATATATATCTCAGTTGTGCCACTTGATCCATTGACTCTTCATAGTTGATAGGATAAAAAAAGATTTAATTAGTCCTTTAAAGTGTAACCATGCAATTCTAGATAGGTCATAGCTCTTAGACTCAAAGTTCCACTACATATAAGCATATGAGGATATTTTGAGAGATGCAAAAATAATAATTTTGGGAGCATGTCTTCTAAATGGCCATTCGCTTAAGGAGATGAAACATAATTCTCCAAAATTTAGTAAATCTATTTTCCAGACTCTCTAATGATGACTCAAAAGATTCTCTTAATCCTGTTATCAGCTTTTTAGCATTAACAGAAATTTGGATTGTGGTTTTAATTTTAGCAATTATCTAAAGAAAGAAAGGCCTTTCAATTCTTAAACTAGGAATCAATGCTGTGATACTAATTTGTGATCCAAATCCATCAAAAGGTATTAAAGCCTAGCCATCTGACTGGGATAACAAAGTTCATGGACTTAATATGATACTGGAGTTTAGAATGCAAATATTATCTAAGTTGTGGCTAGAAGAAGGCTGCAACCAAATCGTCCAAGACAATCAATAATCTAACAAAGGAATAATAAGAGATTATTCTTCGCTGGTTGATGGAATTAGCATTAACAAGTTTCCAAGGGATCTTTGTAAAATTTGGCCAACCAAAGGAAAAGGGAGAGAAATTGATCTAACCTTAGCAAACACAGGGATTACATTACTACTCAGAGAGAGGTTGGAGATTAATATAACGGTTATTTGATGTTCTCACCACTTATATAATCCTCTCTTGATAAAGCTTCGTCCTTCACCTCTTTGAACTTCCCATGTTTCAATATCCTCTTGCACCTCTCAGTTTGGAGAGGAGCTGATAAAGAAAGTTCAACATGGGTTTTGAGAGAGAGGAGAGGGAGCATCCTCGGATAAGGAAAGAAAGGAGGCAGCTTGGATTTTTTCGGAAAAGAAATGAACTTTATTGATGATACGATTAATGATAAAAGGTTATATAAAAGACCTTATGGATTCACTCGATAAAATAAAGAAAATCTAATAAAAAGATAATAACTTCTGATAAGTGGTCTATCTCATATGATAATCCCTCCCAACAAACCCTATCTAACCAGTAACCACTAAATATGATATTTTCTATTTTGCAAATATTTTTCTTATGCTCTATTTGTTTTTCAACAAGGCTTCCTTTTCTTATATTATGAAAGGTATGCCTAATAGTTTCGTTCAGTTTTAGTTTGTAATATTTTTTTTTTTCATGATCTTAATGCAATTTGCATTTCTTCAAAAAAAAAAAAAGGTAGCATTCTGCCTCATAAGGTTGCATGCAAAGTATGTTGCTTGAATTGAGCGAATGTTCGAGTGCAAACAAAATAGCATTATAGAAGATCATGACATTAATTCCAGCTTATGGCTAACTTGCAACACCATTGGTTTGCTATTTCAATGCCAAAAGAACGAATTAACTAATTAAATTCCAAAACTGAATGCAAGATTGCACAGCTTATTATATGCCATACCTTGGAAAATGGTTTGAACTTGATTCCAAGCTTTCCCTCAGAGAACTATACTCAAGAAAAGCTTGGTTAGAACTTAGAAATTCAATGCAAGTAAATAATTCTTGAAATTTTTCTCGAGAGACAGAAAAAGATATTGTTAAAGAAATAAAAAAGCTTAGAGTACCTGGGAAGTAAACCGCTGATCGGTTGACCAAAACAACCTAATATCTGGAATATCAAAAAGAACCATTGCTAATCGTTCCAAACCAAGACCAAAGGCCCAAGCAACAGAATGTATTTTTCCATTTCTTTCCAATATCTCCTGCTCAGTCACTCCACATCCCAATACTTCCATCCATTTCTCCTAAATGACAATTAAAGATCATATTATTTCCCCTGGGAAAGTTAAAATAAGAAAATATCAGATAAGAATGGCAAAGGAAATAGCAAGAATAGTAATTGTACTGATATACGAAAAACTTAATAAACAACAACAGAAAATATAAGATAGAAGACAAGAAGAACCATCCTGAGTTCTAAGTGCACAATGGAGGGAGCTCTTGAAGCGATGATTAAGTTTTAACTACACAAGTACAAATTAGCCACAAAAACTGCTTTTGGAAAACATCTGTTGCTAATTAGCTACTACTTTGGTACCCATCGGCCCAAGATTGACCAAAAAGTACAAAATTTACTATACTTGGCAGCCGATTTTCTGCATTTTTTTTTTTTTTTTTTTTTTGGGTATAGATGCAATATCTGTAGAAATGTTGTAGCTCACTAATACGCCAAATTAATAGACTTGTGGTTTTTTTTTTGGGGGGCGGGGGCTATGACATTTGCAATATTTTTGCTACAAAATTTTGCCACTACATCGATAACACTAGCAAAATTACAACTCCTTGTGCAAAATTAATAATAATTAGCAGGTTATTTTTCACTATGAAATTTGTAATTGTTTTTTATAATTTAAAATTCATGGATGACAAGAATTTGGGACCAATGGTTGAATGTTTCATTCCAACATTTGTGCATTATTTATACAATCTTATGAGAGCTTCTAATAGAAAACATATAAAATCAGGGAATGAAAATTATAGAATACAACAACAACAACAACATCAAGCATTTATCCTACTACGTGGGGTCGGCTACATTAATCATTTTTCTCCATTGTGTCCTATTAAAGGTCAAATTATAGAATAATTACAATAATTCATGGATTTATGAAATGGTAAAATAATAATCGTAAACAATTTAAAATAATCCACGAATTGATGAGATGGCACTAATAATCCTAGGGATAACTGAGGTAACATAAAGTGACTAAGGAAAGTGAAGGACGTCTAGCTTAGTGGAAGATTGATGGAAGCAAAATTGACGGAGAGAGATTAAATGGAGGTGGAATTGATGGAGATTGATTTTTTCATAAAGATTAGCTTATTTAGGCATTAAATTAAATAAGAAAGATAGGCTATTTTTAAACAAATTTGTTACAAAATTTTTCCACAATATAAAAATACATAATAAATCAAAACTCGGTAAGACAAACAAATGACGAACGAAGTTTTATGATAAAACTTAAAAATACTATTTTCGTTCTCTTACCCTCCATTCGCTACTCATTTTGCAACTTGCAATTCACCGACCCTCTGCAGCATGAAACATCCTCTTCTAAACTCAACATCTTTCTCACTAAGGCCAATGGCCTATGAAGAACAGCCACTTCAAAAAGCTTTTCATAATCGTGTATGGCACAAGCATTTCGCGACATATGTTCAACATGATGAAAATCATGTCTAATATATTTATTCCAACATTAAGGCACGTGATGATGATGATGATGTGTGTTTTTTTAGCAAAATTTTGGAAACTATATTTTGTTATTGATGATGATGGCTTTATTGATTAATTGTTAAGTGATAGTGATCATGTTTTCAAGTGCTTTGGGACAATTAGTGATGTATAAATGTGTTTTTCTTTGAGATCATTTTGAAGATTATGTACACTTATTTTTTATCTTTTTATGCGAAAAATAAAAATTGGTGATAATAAATTGTTGGCTAAAAAAAAGGCACGTATGCATAAAACCCGCTTTGTAGCTATAGGATTCCATTTCCCTTAAGTCAGGTTGCAATTAATCAGATTTCCTGGAGTCCTTACTTCCCGTGAGCCCAAGCACTCATAATATTATATAACTTTATATGATATAATATACATATAACATATAAGATATAATATAATAGAGAGGGAGAGAGGAGTCCAATAGGGCATGGTTGGGTTCGGCTAGGGTAGTCGTCGAAGGATCGAAGTCGAAGTGCGACAAAGGAGCAGAAGAAAGACTCATGTAATCTCTATACCTCCTGGTAAGCAACGAAGTTAGAAAGTAAAAGGGAGTCGAAAGAGCGAAATCGAATGGCAACATAGAAGTTGAAGTCGAACAATCACGAAGGAACCAAAGAAGAGGCGGTGCAATCTCTGCGCCTCCTGCGAACCGAAGCCGAATAGCAACGAAGGATCGGAAGAAGCGACACATGCAATCTCTGCACCTCTTGCAAAGTGACAAAACCGAACAGCACCGACAAAAAGAGAAGATGAAAGGTGAACTGATGCGGACATCCGATCATGAAGATTTTTAAAGGAGGAGATGACGATCGACGGCCAAGATCATTCCACCTTATCTTAATTTGTTATTTGTAATATTTATTTTTATTATGAATTTTCCATTTTTACCCTTACTTAAGAGGGTCGTTGATGGGGACATCAGATCGTGGAGAGTCTATCAGAGACGTGGTCGTTGATCTACGACCACAATTGAGTCATTGTATTTATGAGTTCTTTTATGTATTTTCTTATTTATTATGTCATATTGTATTTTCTTTATTAGTTTGCTTTATTAGTTTCCCGTTGTACCCTTTTATTAAGGGAAGTCGTATGTAAGCCCTAGGAGCATTGTCATCCTTTTATTTTTCTGAGTTTATACGAGAGTATTTATATAGCCCTAGTGTTCTTCTTTTGAGGTGAATGAATGATTGTTTGAAAACTTTACTTCTCTTTGTTTGAACTCTCATGAGCGCTTGAGAGATTGGAGTGAAATCCCTTGGTGAGGGAGAATTGTGCATCACCCACCAACCAAGATGAGTCGGGTTCGTGGTTCTACCTTCTATCTCTTTCTCCCCTCCTACCACCACCAGCCTTACCTCCCCTCCACCACCTTTTCCAAAACTTTCATCATCACCCAAACTCCCTTCTTCTCGCCCACCTAATTCCGCAAACCAGCTCCACCTAGCCGTCGGTTCCATTACCCGAACCCCAAGCAAGCCGCCGGCCCCTTGCCCTCTCTTGGATTTGTTTCATATTCTAGATTGTCATAATTTTGGTCAGATTTTGAATTCAAATTCACCCAATTTGAAATTCAAAATCTTTCCTAAAATTATAAAATCTATTTTAGGAAAGTTTCCAAATTAAAGCCTATTTGAATTTCAAATTCATTTGGATTTAATTAATGCTTTTCCTATTTCTTAAACCCAAATTAAGAAACCCTTAATCCCTCCCATTAATTCCCCCATGGCCATCAATGCCACCGGTCCCCCTATAGAGTTGGATTAGGAATTCTTTCCTAAAACCCAATTCCCCACTTTGGAAATAATTCCAAATTTCATGCTCCCTCCTTGGCCGAAATTTCCAAATCCCATAACTCCTAATTACTTTCCAAAATCTAACAATTGATTTTGGAAACAAATCCCTCACCCCCACCTCTCACCTAATTCCCCAAACCACCTCCACCTAGCCGTCAGTTCCATTACCCGAACCCCAAGCAAGGCGCCGGCCCCTAGCCCCTTGCCCTCTGTTGGATTTGTTTCATATTCTAGATTGCCATAATTTTGGTCAGATTTTGAATTCAAATTCACCCATTTCACTTCCCTCTCAATTTCAAAATTTGAAATTTATATTAGAATTTTGAATTTAATTAGCTCCTCCAACCTAACCCTAACCCCATGTGTGGCTCCCCCTTTTGGTTGAACCCTTCTCCTCTCCTTCTCTCTTGTTTCATCTGAGGACCCCCTTTCTATCAAGAGATCTAGGAACCGTGAAGGACGTCGCCAATACTACTACACACAACAAACAAATGAATGACCGATCCGGAACTTGATTACAGCCTCTCCTACGACGAGCATGGATTTGTTTAGATCCTGCACTCGACCTTCTTTGACGTCAACCCGCGCATCGACCACACCGTAGAAGAGTACGTAGAGCGCATCTTGGACACCTTGATCAAGTCTATTGAAGAGCAACTTAGTATCGTCCAGTGGAGGATTACAACCGATCCTTGATGAAGGTCTTCTAATCTTCCTCTTCTTGCATTTCTTAAAGTCTAACCCTCTTCCTTGTGATTTGATTTTAGTCATGAAGATCGTGTTCATCTAACTCAGCCGAGCTTAGTAAACGTAGGGATTGAGTGCACTTCATTTGTTTATAATCTTATTGTTAGATAAAGAATTTTCGTTGAAAGCTATTATATTTGCATGTTGTTGATTTCCTATATTATTTTGAAGATTCAAAGCTCTTATTGTGCAACTTAGCCTAAACGGAAGTGACTGCTCTTACGTTTTATTTTGTCGTTTTACTTACTAATAATTATAATATTTATTATTCTAATCAATAAATCATGCAAGTTCTTTTCAAGTTATTACATGCATTGTAGTCCTACATCAGTCTTCCTATGTAAGCCCTAGGGGCGTATGTGTCTTGCTTTAGTTTCTTAGGCCTCTATATAGAGGCCCTTGCTTGTGTAATGTAATGTTGGATGATTAATAAAATTTTGTGTTTGCACTTGTGTTCTTTGGAAAGAACCTTGGGTGAGATTCCTACGGGAGGAATTCGTAGCTTCCGTCAGCCGCAAAATGTGTCCGGGCTCGTGGCCTGAAATCCTTTGGTGAATGGAAACGTAGTACCCGTCAGCTGAAGGATGTGTCCGGGCTCGCGGTTGTATCTTTCTTTTCCTAAAACCTTTTCTCCACCTCCCTTGACCGTCGGTCAAAATCCCCCACTTTCCACCAGCCGATTCTCCCATAAACCCCTCCACTTCCACAAAACTGGCCTCCGCTTCTCCCTCCCCATGACCTTAGCTCCACCACCACTCACGGCCAAGCAACAAGCCGCCGGCCCTCCCCTTAGTTTCTTCCCATCCCCACATGACATCAAGTCTTTCCTAAATTAGTTTTCATATTTTAGGTAACTATCTTAAAGATCAAATTCAATAGATTTAAATTTGAATAGTTGTCTAATTTATAAATCCTATTTTAGGGAACTTACTAATTCATAGTCTATTTAAATTTTGAATTAAAATTGGGATGAAATCTTTCATTCCAAATTTAATTTCTTAATTTAGAAAAGCTTTGAATGCCTCATTAAACTCCCTCTTTTTCTCCTTCCTTTTCATGCAAAATTAATTTGGGAAATATTTCCATTCAATTCCCGCAATCCAAATTTGAATTTGAATTGTTTCCTTAAATAGGATTCTATTTTAGGAAACTCCTCCAATCTAATTCAAATTAACAAATAAATTAGATTGAAATTAATTTACTTTCCTTAAGTTGGGATTCCTAAAGAGGCAAGTAACAAAAGCTTTCCCCAATTCCCCCTCTCCCTCTTCCTACCCGCCGGCCCCCTTCCTACCCGCCGCCCTTTCCCCCCTCTTGCTCTTGATTGAAGCCAATTTTCCTTTTCTATACACCCTCATTTGGGAAGCTTTGATATTACTTATTCAATTCAATTTTGAATTTTGAATAAATTCCTAAAATAGATTGATCTATTTTAGGAAAGTTTTTAAATAAAATCCCAATTAATGACCTCCACTTATGGTCGGCCCCTCCCCTTTCGATATTCCCTCTAATTCCCCTCCATTAATTAATTCTCTAATTGGAGATCCCATTATGGGAATTAATTAATTCAAATTCCAAATCTCTCCCACCCCCATACCCGTTCTACATCATGAACCCTAGACACCTCTTGTGAAGCAACGAAGTCGAACAGCAACGTCAGAGTCGAAGAAGCGAGGTGTGCAACCTCTGTGTCTCGAGCGAAGCAACGAGACCGAACAGCACGAAGGAGTCGAAGAAGCCACGCAATCCGTTTCTCTTTTTTTTTTTCTTCGATCGCTCCTACCGATCATTTTAAAGGAATAAGCGGGTGGTTACCTTATTTTGATCGAAGGGTTGCTTCATTTGGAGGAAAATCGTTCGAGGTAGGGCCGACGACAGGTAAATTGCTTCATATTGCTTTGTTTTGTTTTTTTCTTTCTTTCTTCTTCATTTTTTTTATAGTCAACATAAATCAATCATGATGATTAATGATGATGTTGGTATGTTGTCAACAATCAAGTACACCTGAAAAAATATTAAAATATCTGTGTAATTTAATCAATAACAATTTTATTTTTATTGGCCCTTAAAATTTTTATGATATTTTATTTTACTGTGTGATATTTTTTATAGAAAATTTTGACACTACTTTTATTGATCCAAAACAACAACAACATTTAGTTCAAGACCATCGCATGAAAGTACACTCATCCATCATTACAATAGCCTTTCATTGAAAATGATGCCAAGACAATAGCCTTTCTTGATCAACTTAAATGAGTCTGAGGCATATAAAACCATGCTGAAGGCTAACTACAAAAAATGTTTAGTCATAACACTTCATTTGAAGCATATTTGAGCTTCGCAAGTCTTGAACCAAAACATTGTGCTGGGACATGAAACCATTCAATCAAATTCAACCAAAATATAATCCTTTTTAGGGAATACTTTTGACGATAAAACCTGTGGTTCTTAATAGAAAACCTTCACACCACGCACCAAGGTTCTCTAATAACCAAAAAAAGCTGCTAATTAACTGGACTGGGCAACTGAACGACAAAATAGGACCCTGATAGGGTTTATTACCCAACTTTGACCGTTGGATTACTATTTACTAGCAAAACAGTGTACCAGAATAAATTGATATCAGCCCTTTATCAAAGATACCCTTCACTTGTAAGGTGACATTAGACAATACCACATTAACAAAAGCCCAAAAAAGTAAAATATGAAGTTACGCTCACAATTTAATACAACAACAACAAGTCTTTATCCCACTGTCGGGTCAGCTACATAAATCCATTATCTCTATTGTATCATGTTAAAAGTCAAATTCTCATCTAAATCTAATAAAGCAAGGTCATTTCTAATCTTTTCTAACCAAGTACTTTTAGGTCAACTCTACCTTTCTTAACATAAATCAAATCTAATACATTTACTTTCCTGATCGGGTCATCAGAAGGCCGCCGTTTATGTGACCAAACCATCTAAAGCGAATCTCTCTAATATTATCTTCCATTGGAGCTACTCCAATCTTTTAACGTATATGCTCACAATTTTATATATACCTAAAATTAACTAGTTGAATAATTAGTAAAATGTTGGACAACAGACTAAAGCTTAAGCATTTTTTAAGTCCAACAGAGTGGAATCCACATATGATAACCCATATCAACCTTCCAAAATCATAATTGGAGTTTGGAATTAGCAGAAAACTATAATTCTTGACAAACCTGAAAATATATCTCCAGCTCAAAAGATGGGTTTGTGAAGGGAAAATAAGTATCAATCCACCGCATCTCCACATCACCTGCAAATTACAAAAATTATAAATTTTAGAAATTTAAGAAGATAAAAAGTTGCAGCCCAAAATGTCAGTCATGGCCCCTCATATTTTATCTTACCAAATAATTTTTTTGCCAAACCCTCGAGAGATTTCTTTAAATCCATAGCAGCATAAGATGTTCCATCCAAACCAGAATCAACCCACTCATCAGAACAGAAGACACGAACCCCTTCCATCTGTTTGCATTATACTTGAAACATAGCAAAAAAAGTGCAGCATATTTCTAAAGGAAACTACTAGAAAGTTGGTAAAAACCTGATGGAATACAGGATAATGGGTTGAGTCGATGGAATCCCTTCGATAAACATCGCCAGTCACCAGAAAATGAGAGTGCCCAGTTTTCAACAACTCTGCTTGATGCGCACTTGTATGGCACCTCAAGACTGTTTGAGCATCAACATAGTATGTATCATTATTACTCCTGCTAACATGATCAGCAGGGACCAAAACATCATCAAAATTCTGCAAAATGGAATTTCTTCACGTTATCATAATCATATGGAACGAAAGAAATCTTTCTAATGAAAGAAGTAAAAAGGATGACAAGATAAAGATGAAGTGATAAGACCAACCACCGTATTCTTTATTTTTTTAGTAATCGTGTCACTCTAACAAATTTATTTGATGCCTCATCCTACAAGTTACAATAAGCTGATCCTATCTAAGCAGGGAAAAGAAGCCAATTCCTAGGGCAAGAGCATACAAGTATTTCTTTAGGGTATGTGGTCCAGAAGAAGATCAAGCCTCTAACCTTAACAAGATTCTTAAGCAAAGCCTTCATATACGGTTTCACAAGTCTTGCGAGCTTCTTGTTACGGTCGATCTTCCCAATAGCATCAAAGATAATTCTATCTTTGTCAGCCCCCTTTTCAGGCTATATTAAATATGTAGTCAATGCTAAAAACACTCTTCTTACAGGGAATAACCAAGAAGTAGTAATTGAAACCAAACACTAATTCAAAATTATTTTATATCAAAGAATCTGAGCCATCCCAAATATTTTGCCTAGGAATTCGATTTTTTGTCAAGAAGGTAGTGTTTATATTATGACATTCGTGCATCTATCTATATTGCAAGCAATCCATATTCATGAAACAATTAAATATATCGAGGTTAATTGTAACTTTGTTAAAGCAGTTGTGTTATATCCATAGTTAATAGGAGTCAGTAATTGCATAAAACCAAAGTTGAATTTTTACCAGCCTACAAATCCCTTATTACAATTTTTTTACATCCCTATGAATCATAACTAGACCCATAGTAGGTACTTTTTACAAAATTTTGGAAATAGACTAAACAATAAGTTTCTAATTTTAAGAACCCTAATTCCAATAAATTGCGAGCTGTGCCAATATTGCAAGATTGCCCTAGGTATTTCCCTCACTGGCAGTTCCCACCCATCGGTGACCCTTTGTGGGCGACCCCCACATTCTTTTTCCTCACATGCTGCTCTAATCCCTCGCCCTTAGTTTGCATGATTGAGCTCATGGCGCCTAAAGCCAGCAAGTTGCCTCAGCTTTATCCATGGCTCTGGGTTCTTTGTCGCAATATTCAGCATCTGTCACTCGCTAATCAAGTTAGTTGACTCCCTAGATCCCTATACCTATCAGTGGGTAGACGACACTTCTAGGCATCATGTTTCTCCTTGTGGTCTCTAGCCTTGACACCCTAGATGGCACCCCTACTATCTCAATTTAGTTTTTTAACTTTTAATTTACTTTCACAACACTTTAGTGGGAAGGTACATAATTGTTTATAGGTGTTGACCTCTATATATGTTTTACGATTAACTGAGTAAATCGAGGAAGGAACTATCAGATATGTCGCTTATCAGAGCATCGGGACACCTCGATCGCCATCACTCAAAATCCTAACCCAACACAAGGTTGACAGCCTTGTTGTTCTCTTCACAATTGCAGCCAACAACAAACCATCTCCTCCCTCAGCCCACTTAGCCCATTCCATCTCCAAATATCAGCCAAATAACCCAAACTCATCTCCTCTACAGCCCATTATACATCCATTTACACATTTCAATAACAAACCTACAACCCATTCCACTTCCAAAATTCAGACCAAGCAACCACTTATAACTACAACATTCCAAAATCAACCCACTTAACGAAAATCAGCCCCCCAACCCCCCTCTATTACTATTATGATTACTAGTATCATTGTCGTTGTTTAAAAAAAAAGTGAAGAGGAAAAGATAAAAGAAAAAAAGAGAAAAGAGAATTTTCTAAAAAAAAAAAAAGAGAAAAGGAAAATTGTGTACCTTAATATTTGTGCGCATTTTTACCGTCGACCCCCATTGCTGAGGTATAATGATTTCTGAATATGAAAACTCCCAAAATCTTATTTTTTGATGCTCGCAGTGTACCGCGGGACCACTTATACACGCTTTCTCTAAAGTGGTGGGAGGGAACCCGGTGCGGCGCTTGCGACAAGGCGGGTAAGCCTTATGCACACTTTTCTTAGCGTGGCGAGGTAAAAATTAAGCACCCATGTATGAGCCTTAATGCCTGCGGGAAAAAATTGGATTTTCAAACATGTACCCCTGAAGACTCGTGAACGCCTTTCTCTGGCGTGGTGGAATTGAAGACCACGGCCACAGTGTCATCCAACACCGACCATACACTTCTTTCTCTAACGTGGTCAAGCTAAGACTCTCTAAATTTCCCCTAAACATGGGAGACGCCGGGAGGCTGCCAAAATTTCATCTGAACAATGAATTAGCTTAAGAAATTTTAGGAAAAATTAATTGCACAATAAACAATGCAACGAGATCCAGACAAATGAATTTATAGGGGACCAAACTTTTAAGCAAATAGAAGACTTGACTTCAACAAGACTGCACAGAAGCTAACTTGCATATTGAACCACAGAGAACCGGACTTTAATTTGACAAATGCACAATCAAAATGAAAATATACATGCCAAATAATAATTTGAGTCCTTCATATGACCGTCAATGAACAAGCAAAGGCAACAAATTTGTAACACGAGCAAACACTAATAAGTAGCTACGACAATTGATAAATTGTAAATATAACGGATTCCTTACGAATATGATTAAAAGAATTGTTATGCATACAACAACTTGCCTATGGGTAGGACTTAGGAGAGATTCGTAGTGCAAATGCCACAGTTCATTAAAGGACAAGAGCACTAGACCTTCAATGAAAATATCAATGTCACTATACAACTATAAGCAACAATCACCGATGGGTCATGAAGTACTCTTAATACATGTTTGACAAATGTTCACAGATGACAGTGAAATGCATGCAAGCTAATATAACAGTTTGCTGACCGACATGTATGAAGAAATCAGCAGTGCACACAGCTCAACCGATAGGCAACAGTAAGTTGCAAGCAAATACACTAACTTGTCTACATATGACAACATTGGTTGTCATCCTACAAACATATACAAGAAGATTATAAGGAATGTAACTATATCCTACAATCGAAAACACAAGATTTCACAGAGTTATCATGTCCACTGAAATGCAATCATCAACAAGCAGCGACAATCGAACATGCAATGAATTGCCAACTAAGAGGTGTTTGAAAGGATTGAAGCAAATGTAGCTCGCATACAACTAATGTCATGTGAACAGATAAATAATCACCTATGAATGATGATTAGCTGATGTACAATGCTCATGCTTGTGGAAGAGGCATGATAATTGCAATTCATGGGAGAAATATGAAGAGCCTGCAGTGAATGTTGCGACATCCCTGCAATCAATGTCAGTTCCCTTGTAGATGAATACAATCATTCCCTGTGACTGATGATGACTGATATGATCTATTTGTGGATAATAACAACGGATATGTCATGAGTACAGAGGATCCCCTGTGGACAATGATCCTTCTACAATGTACCCTTGGACGAAGCAACCCACGACTGCCGACAATGAACCTTCTGTCAGGTTCTATTGACTACCTCCTCTGACTAAGTAGATTAGGGATCACGATGACCCGGCATGATGGAACCATGGGATCTTGATCGGGTCTATCTTCATTCCCCCCACCATCCGCTTTAAGTGCCAGGTGGTAAATTTTTAATTCTTAATATTAAATTTTCAAATACCTAAACACGTTGCTACTATACGCCAGATATCATGTATCTGTTTGATGACTAGCCTTAATTGAAATTTTCTCTCACTATGGGGAGGGATAATTAACTATAGGGGCTTACGCCTATAGGAAACCTAAACTCATATCATAAAGTCCTCGCAAAATGAGGGTGAAATCTCTGGGTAATGTCTTATTTGAACCCAATATACCTTCTAAAAATTTGCCTCGCAACATACTTGTTAAAACTCTTCACGACGACCCATAAAGAAGAAAATAAATGGGCCGCGAAGAGGCTGGGGTACGAATTTTTTAAGCCCACAATAGGTCATGTTGCCATCTTCTTTGCCTCCTCAAGTTATTTTACATGTCAAGGTTGCTCTCTTATTATTGTAGCAGTAGGAAGATATTGTTTCCCCTATGTTCCATGCCTCTATATCGGGCGCTTCTCCTATTGTCGACGTTCCATGATCCTTTGTTGAAGTTGTTGGAAGGTTGATAACTTTAGAAACTCAACGACCTTCGTCTATCCAATTTTTATTATTTTTTTATAAAGGTTCAAACTCCCATCATCAAAAGCAGCCCTCTACCTTTAAGGGTAAATCAACTCTTCTCTTCATTGAATTAGAGATATTAGATCTAATCAATTCTCCTTCTCCATAGTGCGAAAATTGTCAATATGAAGTCCCAGTCTTGAGATTATATATTCATTTATGTTAGATTTTTATATGTCTGGAGAATATTCAATTAGGCTCCTCAACCCTGGCCTAGTATTATTAGATTATCAGTTGAAGCATATAACTTTCTACTATTTTCATGTTGATCAAACTATGTGAGTTGCTTTCTAATTCAAATTTTAAAGTAATCTCTTCACTTTGACTCGTTTGTAGAACCTCCTGTCTATTTGGTTTATTTTCCTCAACTTTGACCAAACTACTTCAATCAATCTATACTATATTTTTTGGATTATATCTTGGGAAACCCTTGTAAGTATATGCTACAATGCCTTTGGATAGAGAGGTTTGGATTAGCTCTTCTTCTTGTGTTTATTATGAGAATATTATATTTGAAAGTATTCATTAGTATTGTACCTCTTACAAAAAAAAAGTAAAACTACCTGAGTGCATCAAAGCTCGTTAATAACTAAGCAAATTATTTTTTATCAATCCATACAACCTGAAACAAGGGAAACATGCAAATGATCAAAATCTCTATTCAGATGAGATAAAATTAGTTCGAAATTCTTCAATTCAAACATGCCTACAAAATCTGGAACAAACTCTAGATTGTATTGTGAAATCAAAGCCTTCAAAACCTACCCTTATTGTGAAAAACCTTGTGAAAGATAACATAAAATGATTTGCACCCAAAATCATTGCTATAGATCCTTTAGAAGAGCTAGCCTCTCATCTAATCATTATTATAGAGGATGTTGACGCCACGGAGTCACAGTAACTTTCAAATTTGGATGGTAGTTTAGCAAGTATAGAAGCTCGAGTGGATAGGTGATGTAGAACGGGTAGGAGGCTTTGCTAGGGAGAGGATTTCCTCCTCAAAAATATGACAGCAAGCCTAGGTGAGGCCTTGAGAAATTTCAGCCTACGGGAGTTATGGTTAAAATTCAGCCTTCTTCTGGTGCAGGACAGCAAACAGACATTTGGGGAGAGTAAATCGTTCCAAAAAATTCTGACACAATTCCTTTCAGGAATTCTGAAAAGTTTCAGATTTTTCTCACAAGATCTCCTCCCCTATAAATGGATATTGTGTTTTTTGCTTTAACATTTTAATCTAGCAATTCCCTGTTATAGCCACTTGTGTACCCATTTCATCATATAATAATAATATTATGTTTCTAAAATATATATATATGTTAGAGTGCAAGATATGGATCTGTAAGGAAGAATTTTTCTATTTAACAATTGTACCATATACGAGGACATTAGAAAATGCATCATTTGATTTCTTTACTAGTACCACAGAACCAAATTTTAGCAAATAAGGAAAGCACCCCACTCCAACACATGCAAAGGCAGCAATAGGGATTCCCAAATTCATGGCAAGTCTACAATAACATGCTACAAATAACAACAACAGAAAATTCACCAGAAAAAGATAATAACAAAGCATTGACTCAATGCTACAACAACATCAAGAACATCAAGCCTTTGTCCCAGTACGTCAGGTCGTCTATTGATAGGCCGGTTCATCCAAGGCCGGTTTTTGTTTATAGGAGGCGGGCTAGTTCCACCTCCTCTATACTTGCCGCCCACAATAGTGGGTCCCACAATTCCAATTGAGTTCAAATTAGAAAATGAGGGGGCGACTAGGGCTTTGGAGGGAAAATTGATTCGGAAAGTTTATGTATTAAATAGCATGAGGTGTTTTAGGGTTAGGGTTATGCTTAATTTGTTTCTCTTGTAGTTCCTTGGCGTCTTGGGCTCTAGACTCCTTGTCTAGAGATTGGGAGAGAATGATCCTCCTCTCGAATTGAGGATCACTTGTCTCTTGTTTTCGTGTTTGTTTGGCTTTAATTCTCTTATTGCAATCCATCGTTTTGGGGCTGATTTCACCTAGATTTTGCATTATTCTCGCTGTTTTCACCAATTAATGATAGATTTGCTTGCGAACACAAGTATTTTCTATCAACTAAATAAATCTTTTTTCTCCATTGTTTGTCCGGTTAAAAGTCAAATTCTCGTTTAAATCTAATAAAGAAATATCATTTCTAATATTTTCTAACCAAGTCTTTTTAGGTCTAGCTCTACCTTTCTTAACACAAGTCAAATCTAATACCTCAACTTTCCTAACCGGGTCATCGAAAGGCCTCTGTTTAAGGAACTGACTCAATGCTGCAATGCAAAAATCAAGTGGGGCAATACTATAGTAGCAATTCAATGAACAAGTAGCTGGAGATTCAAACCAATATGGAAAACCAAACCAAACAAAACCAATTGTCATTTTAGATAACACAATCCATTCTCTGAAGAATCACTACTATTGACTTGTTCATACAAAAAGAATACTAGAAACAAAAACTAAGAAAAAAAACAAGCAAGGCAACATAAACTCTAGGAATGGCAATGTGCCCGCCTAAATGTTTACATGTATTCTCAACAAGTACAACACTCCAATTTCCATCATCTTCCTTAGGGCAAATTATTATGTGCTGACACCAGACGCAAGCTTGCGTCCGGATTTGCTGCGCTTTTACTGCGTTTTTAATGTATTTTTACAAAATGGCAGTTAATACACAATTTTAATTGCATATTAGTTGCCCTTTGTTGTCCTTTTACTGAGTATTTGAAAAGTGCAAATAAAGCGTAGCAAAATGACAGCAAATACTCAATGAGTAAGATATTTATAGCGCTTTTGCTGCATTTTTGCAAATACTCAGCAAAATGGCAGCTAATATGCAATTTAAATTGTGTATTAGATTCCCTTTTGTAAAAATACATCAAAAGCGCAGCAATTTGGAAGCAAGCTTGCGTCCGTTGTCCACACAGAATAATTTGCCCTTCCTTAGACCTTTAGGATTTGGACAGGTAGAAAGAGTAAAAGAGAAGAAAGACAACTAGAGAAATGAAAGAGGGTGGAGGTGGCTAAGAATTGTGTGATTTAGAGATTGAATTCACTATATACTTAAAGTCATCAAAAGTTATTGCAATAAGGTTTGCATTAAAATGAAAAATATAATCCTAAAAAGCCTAAGGAAACTTATAATGTATGATATCAAATAGGTAGCACCCAAGATGATTGTGAAACCCTGAGGAAACTGATGAGGACATCAATTATTTAAGTGGTGGAAATAGTGAAATCCCTTAAGTCGAATAAAACTAAACTCTCGAACATCGAGGAGCCTTTTGGTGTAATGGTGAAAATTTCAATATAAACTCCAAAATTAAATGTGCTCGTATAAGAGTAGTCTTAAGATGGGTGACCTCCTGAAAAGTTATACCAAGAGGACAAAATCATGAGACTATTAGGTCAAAACAGACAATATCTTGAAGGTTGAGAGTTTAGACTAATACAAGTGGTATCAAAGTAATATACCAGCAAGAATATGCAAACTCTATCTTTAGAATCCTATCTTCTTGGTGAATGATTCTGAGCTAATGAAACTGACAAGGATGTAAATTATCTAAGTGGGAGAGATTGTAAAATCCTAAGAAAACTATTGAGGATGTTAGGTATCTAACTGGTGGAGATTGTGAAACCCTTTAAGTTGAATAAAACTAAAATCTTAAACATTGATGTGCCTTTTGGTGTAACAATTGAAATTTCAATAGAAACTTCAAAGTTAAGCGCGCTCACCTAAGAGCAGTATTAGGTTGTGTGGCCTCCTGGAAAGTTATACTAAGGGGACAAAGCAATGACTAATGACACTACTAGGTCAAAACGGATAATATTTTGACGATTGAGAGTTTGGACTGTTATAATAATAGTAATTCCTCCTAACTGAATGAGCGTCAAATAGACTTTTCCTTCCACCATAATGTGGTTGGCCATCCTAATGAGGAATAAGTGGTTTGAAATATTATAGCATCTAGAAATTCCCCATCTTTATCATGTAACCACTTATTATTGCTGAGTAGCCAACCATGCTCCATGTAGCTAGATTAACCATTTGGGCTTGATCATGGCTCAAATCTTTGTGCTAGATATTGTATTTGGAATTTGGACTTGAGCTTGATTTAAGCTTTATTGATGTATGAGTCTCTTGGATCATAATTAATTAGTTAATTTATCTTTTAGCTCAATACTTATTTTCAAGTAATGGAATGTCCTTTTAATCTCTAAATCATATAAAACCGGCCAAACAGTTTGTACAGATTAGCGCGGAATTAACAATAACTGACCCAAACAATTTCTAGGACTTAAAACCCTCCGGATTTGCTAAATTCCAATTTAGAGGACTTACTAAATACTACTTGAGTTGCATCCTAATAGCTGGAAATTAACTTCAATCACAATATTAAGAAATTTCAACTTCCAACTTCTTATATAACTGGAAGTATTTATCTAGACTAGGATCCTCATTCAGTTCTCAATGAAATTCATGTCAGTACCAAGATTTCTGAAACCAGCAAAACATCAAACAGCTTATCTACATTAAAAAAACTAACATGCTAGCAAGCTATAAACTCTTACCGCTTTAACGGAAACAATGGGGCTGAGGTCATCAAACTTCACAAACTTCCCTGAGTAGTTTGAATCAAAGTACTCATAAATAGCATTCTTCAAAATTCCAATTGGGTGGTTATCTCTACGGTGAAGCTGCATCCCCAGCTTGGAAAATATTGCATCGGGAACATTGTTAGCGGGATCGTTCTCCCTCACAACATCTAAGGAAAGAGTTTTAAAGAAAAATACCCAATAACAAAAGATTAGAAGAATACCATCTGAATTCAATTACAAACTACTTATTCTAATGAAGAATTTGAGAAAAATACCATCTTTAGTGATCTTGACACCGCCAACTTGGAGCAGGGCAGCGATGGGTTGCTTGGATTCCTTGCCAGTAGCCGCGAAGGAGCCGAATGGAGGTGTTGACATAGGAAAAGGGAGGGATTGATGGATGAGAAAGAAGAACCGACGGCTGTAGATGGGGAAATAAGAGTGAGGTCGGATTATAGAATTGTGCGCAAGAGAAGCGGTCTTCATTTGAGTTATGGCCCGATGGAAGGAGAGAGAACGGGAGATGCTTCTTTGGATAAGCATCGGCGGGCTTTGTTTAAAAGTGCGGGCGATTGCTTGGTTCCGTCGCTCTCCGAAGCAAAGCCGCGGGTTTTTCCTCCAGCTTCGAGCTGATAGAGTTACTGCATGAAAAATGGCCTCCTCGCACTGAGAAGCTCTCTCGGCAGATTTTACCCCTAGGCACCGGCAGCAAGAATCTCACATGGAAGTGTAGTACATTAGAGAAAGAAAATTAAAAAACAATGGGCTAAATATTTGTTATTTATTTTAAATACAATAAAAAATTTAAATCAAATCAAATGATTATTTATTTTAGAATTAATATAGAAAAATATTTGAAAATTAAATTTTTTTATATGGTCAAAATCTTTCCAAAGGAGTTGATCAAACTTTCAATCAAATAAACAAGTTGTCCAATAATTTCTCTTCCAACAAATTCTCTATCTCCATAAATTTTAGATCTTGTAAGCTTCGCAGTGATGGTTTCCTCTTTCCAATCATCATTTGGTTAAGGTTAGTGATGATTATGTTTGAATGTGTCTTTCTCAATATAAACATTAAACTCATCACAACATTGTACATAATGTTAATTGTTAAAAAGATGGTTGGAAATTGTTCAAACAATTTTTAAATAATGTTCAAGCATTATATGAAGGAGGTTTGAATGAGGTTCAGATATGGCTGGAGCAATGTTTAAACATAATTGGAACAATATTCGAACAAGATTCAATATACGTTCAAACATGATTCAAACAATATTCAATCAAGGTTTGAATAAGGTTCAAATACAGTTTGAGCATGGTTTGTTTAGCTCTCATTACTTATATATGGAATTGACTCATTTGAGTTGTAATATTTTTTTATACATATGTCGCTTCTAGTTTAAATTGAAAGGCATTACATTGATTAAGTCACATGAAGAGTTCAAGTATGGGGGAGAAAATTGCTAGATAATTTGTGTCTTTGATCTAATTGGAAGGGAAGTAAAATCTTCATTTGGGCAATTATTTAAACTCTTGAACTACAATTATGTGACCCTAATTAATTAACTATTTTTTAATGATGGTTGATGATGAGTAGAATGAGAGACACTCCATTAGGTTCAAAATTGGAGGTAATATTATAATATATTGAGTAATTGAATTTGCTCTAATCATTGGATTGGAACTTGAAGAATTTTCATCTTTTGTTGTTTTTTAAAGAAGATGAGCACAAGTAGTTGGCTAATAAATAACAACTATAACAAAAAGTATTGAGCAAAAGCATTATTGGAATGCACTGGGAGAGAGAATGTGAATGCCCTAGGATCTACTGGAATGATTAATTTGTTTAAAACTACTATTATTTAATTTAATCATTCGATAATAACAACTACAACTACTATAATAACCTACCGGACTGAACTGGTCCGGGTTCTTTTGCACAATCTGAGCCTCACGAGTGCTCCCGCTCCTCCCTTTGCCCGGACCGCACACGATCGGACTCAACAGTAATTGTTGCATGCATTTTTTTTTCCTCTTTCTCTTCGCAATCACGATTCTTCTTGCTCCATTTGATTCTCTCTCTCTCTCTCTCTCTCTCTCTCTCTCTCTCTCTCTCTCTCTCTCTCACACACACACACACATTTAAGGAAGTAAAGAAAAACCCAGGGCATCATATTTTCCTCCCTCCCTCGCATAGCATCCGTCAAACCACTTCCATGTACTTCATTTGCATTTCTCTCTCAATCGCAGTAGTTGTTGTTAGCAAAGAAGACCTCTCCATCTTCTACCTCTTTGAACGAGGTGGAGTTTTCCTCCTTTCTCTTTGATCAAAGTTGGGTTTTCCTCTTCCATTTTTTTCATGTTGACTGAGATCATTCATCAAAATTAAGTTCTTTTTTAGTGATTGTTTAGGTTTATAAATTTAATTGGTGGCTTTAGATCTTAATTAAATATATTTTATTTGTTTCATATATTTGTGGGTGGCACTTATTCATGATTATATATATTTGTATTAGAATTCTTTTATAATCATTTAAGTTGTCAGTTCTATTTTACATATTTGTTAGTATTGTGCATGTGAGTGATTTTGTTTATGGCTCACATAGAAACCATCATGTAGTAAATCTTTGTTGTTGCTTATAATGAATTAGCAAATTTCATAAAAAGAATATTCTTGAATTATTGTTGTATAACCTTTTATACATAAAATTTTGTATCTTCATGCATATTTTTATTTGAATGCAATAAAAATATTACTGGCAAATCATATCAATTTTATTTTTTTGTAGTATATGATACTCATGTTATATATCAAGTTGGTTATATAAATTGTGTTTTGTCATATTGAGTTACATAACACCTGCTGATTATTTGTAACAACACTTGCATTATATGATTATGCGTATGTCGGTATAAGACTATTAGTTTTAGGCTAGTCCAGGTCAACGGCCCCCCCATAGTGACGACTCTATATGAATCACTGAATTTTTTTGGATTGGTGCTTACCTTCTTGATTGGTGCTTACCTTATATATATATATATATATATATATATGTGTGTGTGTGTGTGTGTGTGTGTGTGTGTGTGTGTGTGTGTGTGTGTGTGTGTGTGTGTGTGTGTGTGAGCAGATATAAGTAAATGCGAATTGGAAATAATAAATGATTGTGTGTTATTTTGAGGTATGATGATACCTAGTGTGATTGCATTTTCAAATATTAAAATAATTATATTGATAGTAATTTTTTACATACATTAATGTCACTAGCATAGTATATTCCTATTGTAGGAGAATATGGTAGTGTCTTTACTACTTTGAACTAGTGACTTTAGGTTGTTACTTTCACTAATTGGTTGTCCATATTGCATGCCCTATTTTTTTGTCATTTATGATTTGATATATAGGAGTTATTTGCTGAGCAAATTATTATTTTTAGCAGGTCCTGCAGGCGTGTTTGGTTGACCGGCACCTCAAGAGTAGGGTTACTAGCAACAGACTTTTTTATATTTCTTATTTTATAGTAGCTAGTTATGTTTATGTGTTTCGGGGGTTGAGTAGTTTCTTTTATACTTTTTGTTCTATTTATATTTCTATTGGCTTGTATCAAAATTATTATTATTTTGATGTATTTGTTATTTGAACTTCTATTAATTAATTGGCTCTTCGTTTGTTTACTATGATGTGTGTGTGTGTGTGTGTATAATGATGTATCTATTGTATATGTATCCTTCTCTTTGTGAATAAAAAAACATGTCTTTCTATCGCTTTATTGCATCCCATATTGTCAAGGTGTATTGCCTCCTGGACCGAAATGTGACAGCTACTAACATTTGAAACCAAATATATTTTGACCTAAGTAAATTCATATAATGATCTTCGACATTACTTCTCAAAACAGTAAGAAAATAAAATGAAGTCTAAGGTTTCACTTGGCACAATTTTGTTACTGTTTTTTAAAGCAGTTTTTTTTATTATAAAATTTGTTAAACTAATTTTTTTTTGCTAAAAAATAATTTTAGAAAGTATGAAAAAGATATTCCAAACTAAGCATATGTTTACATTAAAATATTTTCTTCTATATTATATTAAATTTACTAAATATAAATTTTAAAAAATGGTAATTTTACAAATATATTACCCATGAATGTGTACAGACACACACCCTCACCCCATCTAGAGATTATTCTGTGCAGACACCGGACAGAGAGAATCATCCGATTTCTCTCTATCTACACTAAAAGCGCAGTTCGTAGAGAGAAAATCGGACTATTCTTCCGTCCGGTGTCAGCACAAAATAAAAAGTCCCTTCGATGGGCAAATTATTCAGTGTGGAGATCGAAAGTAACCTTATGTTCATACGCCAATAAAAATGATACACATGAAATTTTTTTAAATAAAAACCTTTTTTTATGTCTTGTCAGCTCGAGCAACCCGTTTGACCTTAAAAATTTGTCTTTTTAAAACCCTGGATTTAGGGTTGGCACCTCAAGGATGTAATATCAGTTTTTGCTCCAGGTTCGTCCGGGACGAAGTTGGATCGTCCGGGACGATCGGTACAGGTTGTGCAAAAAATCAGTTTTGGTTGTATGATTCGTCGGGACGAAAATTGGATCGTCTGGACGACTGGATTTAGGGTTGGCACCTCAAGGAACCCCGCGAAAGGTCCTAAATCGAAATATTTAGGACCTCAGTTAGCTGCTTAGAAAGGAAAAACAAGAACTTGCTATTTTTGCAGAGCTATAATGCTCACAAGACACAAATGTTGAACGCATGTATGGAAACTTTCAGAAATCGGAAGGTATTTTGGCTGGATCAGCGACATGTTTCAACTTATCAGTAAATTTCTACCTTATCCTAAAGTTTTCGAAAGGTTTCAAATGATGTATAAAATTTGTTTGTGTTCTTATTGCACTTTCAATTAATGTATTAAATGCATCTTTCAAATATAACTTTTACTTTGTTTTTACTTTGATATTACTGCATTTGGCTGTTCATTAACTTGTGTTTAACAAACATATCTTATTGTGCTTTATCTAAGTTTTTGTTGTGCTTTTACTGTGCTATTATTTATTGTGTTTTTACTGTGCTTTCATAACCCTTTTGATGCACTTTTATTGTGCTTTTATTGTGCTTTTTATGCGTTTTTACTGTTCTTTTGACTATCTTCTGTTTGTTCAGGTTGTATTTAAAAATGAAAAAGAAGCTTATGATGCTTGCTACACTTATGCTCATAATAGTTATTTTAGTGCGCGCAAGGATCATCATAGTTACTGACCAAATTTTTTAAAAAAATAAATTCAAGGACTTTATCTGTTCAAAAGCTAGTTTCAAGAAAATATTTGATCTGAATTCTCAAAAGAAATATAGAAGATATGATACCAGAGCGGGTTGTCTATCTTTGATCAGGTTTTCAGTAGATAAATCTGGAAATTGGATTGTGAAAAATTTTATTGAAATCCACAATCATTAATTTGTTAGGCCAAGAGACCAGCACCTCCCGAGATCATGAAGGAAAATCAATGATGATAAAGCTTCTGTTATGAAGTCAATTACATAAGCCATGAATATAACCGTTGATGCATTCTTCTACATCGCTGAAGAAGTTGGACGGGTTCAGAATGTTATATTCTTTAAAAGGGATGCATACAACTTCATTTAGAAGGAGAAAATATTAAAGATTGAATTTAAGGACAATAATGCTTTGATTCAATTATTTAAATATCGACAAGTTGATGACAACATGTTTGCATGGGATGTCCAATTTGATGAGTTGATAACTTATTAATTTTTTTTGGGTTGATGAGATTGGTAGGATAGATTATGCCTGTTTTGGATATATGGTGATTTTTTATATGAGCTATGTGCTTACTAACTATATTTAGTCTGTGCCCTATTTATCGGTGTAAATACTTATTTGCAAAACATTTTACTTGGTATGACATTTTTTGTCAGAGGTAACAAGTAAATCTTTTACATTATTATTTATAGCATTTGTATGAATAATAAGTGATAAACATCCAATGACAATATTTACTTATCAGGACTAGGCAATGGCTAGGGCTATCGAAGTTACACTACCCCACACTCTTGATAGACGTTGCTAATGACACATCTCTAAAAGGTTCCATCAAAAGTTGAGTGCTTCAATAGCAATAACAAAGTCAGATGACTATTCCATAAGTGTATGACCAAGTGTGACTCAGAGGAGAAGTTTGAGAAAATATTGAATGAAATGATAATGGAAGTGAACCTCTAAAAGCATGAATAGTTGGGGGATCTTTATAAGACAAGGAGTAAGTAGTCAACAACATTCAATAAGGATTACTTTAGCATGGGAATTCTATTAACGCAGCGTAGCGAGTCAACTAATAATATGTGTTATGACATTTCTAAGCCAACAAGTTAGATAATTGATTATTTTATTGGCTTAGAAAATATGACGATGACCTGGCGCATGAATGAATAGGATGAGGACTACAAATGCAGTCAGTCCAAAATAGTACATGTAATAAAAAGTAACTCAATATTAAAACAAGATGATCGATTTTACTCAAGAAAATTATTTTATTTTTTGAGGAAGAATTTCTTCAAGGTATGGGTGAAATGAGCACAGACTATATGTCAAATGATTCTTCAAAAATTTTAGTTAATTACACAAATAATAAAGACTAATTTATAGTTCATTTTTATGCAATAGAATGTACCATTTAATGCACATATAAGAAGTTTGAAATAATGGGGTTGTTGTGTTCTCACTGTATGAGAGTTTTGAGGTAGTTTGATATTATGAAAATCCCTGAGAAGTACCTATTATTGCGATGGTCAGCAAGAGCTCGAAAATGTATATATTCATGTCACTTGGGCAAAGGTAAATGAAATAATACCTATAAATGTGGTTGTTGATTCATATTCTGAAATCATATTAGCATATCAAATAAGCACACGAGCTCAATAGAATGAATTGACTGAGCAGTATATGTTGGATGCAATGAAAGACATGGCTGAAAATATAGACTTGCTTCTTGACGGGAAAATTAAAAATTATAAGTTTATTGGAAATACACAGGGGGTGGCGCCCCAAATGCAAAATTTAAATATCCACTAAAGCGTAGGCCTAAAGGCATATCTAATGCAAGATTGAAGGGCTACTGGGAAAAGAAGAAGCCAAAGAGTAAGATTTATAATCCGTCACAGTTTTACTGTGCTTTTACTGCACTTTTGTTGTGCTTTTACTGTGATATATTGTGTTTTAACTGCACTTCAATCTATTATTATTATTATTTTATATATCCTAATTTTATTAATAGAGAGATATGCATTGAATGAAAAAACAACATAAATGAAAATTCCTTCTGCAATACATGTGAACTTCCCAAGCATGCTTGAATGCTTCACTGAGAATTGCATAACTAAGGCTGCAACAAGAGAGCCAGGGCTGTGTACACAAGAATGATGATGGATTTCTTTTCTTCAGAATTGTAATTATAATATCATTCTATTAAACTCAATTTTATATTTAATTCATTGTAATAAATATTTTAGTTTTCTTATCACAAGCATAAGAATTATCAATTATTTATTAGTATATATGATTTGAATTTTTTATTATGGATGAATGCTTCAAAAATTATGTTATAGTAAGTTCGAGTATATCACTTTTAACTGTGCTTTTACTACGCTTTTATTATTCTTTTGCTGCGCTTTTTCAGCGCCTTTACTATGCTTTATTTGTGCTTTTAACTGCACTTTTGTTAAAATAATATATTACCCATTATAATTGTGAAATTCAAAATGTACATGAGAACTACATTTAAATATAATAAATGACTATTTTTTCATTGAAAGAAAGAGAACGTAAGCGAATTCAACCCTAAACTTTGGCATTTCTTCTTACAATATTTTTATTTCTTCCAGTATACTTTACGTCGAAGAATCACTTTTTCCATATATTAGAAGATGAACATTCCGCTGTCAACATTATTCGTCTGGGTTGGAACTCCACAGACACAATATAATTGTCATTTTGTTAAGTCACTTTCAAAGTATTCCTTCATTTCATTATATAGGTCATTTATATGAATAAAATAAAGAACAAATATTAGTTCACTTCGTTATCGAGAGAAGGCCACATATCATAAAACTGAAACTTACGACATTTAGACAAATTTTCTTATGTTGTAGATTGGGTAATGAATCATAATATATATATATATATATTTCAGTCTACCTATAAGAAGTGTCCAGTGCATATTGTGGATGATGGTCATAATTAAAAGATTGTTTTTCTTCACTGTATTCTTGTTGATATGTTGGACAAATAAATTCGAATAACTTTTGTATTCATTATATATTCTACAGGAAATAAAAAAGGATAGTGCTAATGCATGAGAAAATAATATTGATACGTCGTCAAAAAATTATCTTAATCGGGAGCGAATCTCGATGCAAAATCAAATTGGAAACTTTCAAAATTAAAATTGGGACCATCCAAACTCCGATTTTAGCAAACTTATAGTCGAACTGAGCGTCTTAGAGATACGAACCCAACGGCACCAATTTCGTCTCAATCCGAGCCCAAATGAGTCCAAATCAATGGTTAGAAGTGCTGTTGGAAGGTTCGAACAGCAATTTGGATTACCAAATGGTCTCGAAACATAACGAGCTTATAGTTGAATCGAGCGGCATGATGAGACGAATCCAACGAGCCCAAGATCACTGAATTCCGACATCAATAGACCTTCAAATGTCTGACGAACTGTCCACAATCAAGGGATTCAATATCGACCGTCCATCCAACCACTCCTCATTTGCCCTTGATCTCTCACCTATTTACGAGCCATGTCACTCCAGAAAATCTATAAATAGACTGCTCATTTCCCTTGAGGAGAGACCGAAGCCTAAGGAAAAAAGAGAGAGATCAGATATCGCTCTTGCTTCCTTGCTTCCTCGACCACCACCTAAGTTACGTCGGACCACCACCGTTGCTTTGTCGGACCACCACCAGAGGCCCTCACCTCCGCCGGACCACCGCCTGACGCCGTTGTTCCGTCGGACCACCACTTGAGGCCCTCACCCTCGCTGGACCACCGCCTGACGCCGTTGCTTTGCCGGACCACCACTTGAGGCCCTCACCTCCACCGGACCACCGCCTGATGCTGTTGCTCCGTCGGACAACCACCTAAGGCCCTCACCTCCACCGAACCACCAACTGAGGCCCTCACCTCCGCCGGACCACCGCCTGATGTCGTTGTTCCGTCGGACCACCACTTGAGGCCCTCACCCCCGTCGGACCACCACCTGACGCCGTTGTTCCGCCGGACCACCACTTGAGGCCCTTACCTCCGTCAGACCACCGTCTGACGCCGTTGCTCCGCCGGACCACCGTCTGACTCCATTGCTCCGCCGGACCACCACTTGAGGCCCTCACCTCCACCGGACCACTGCCTGATGCTGTTGCTCCGTCGGACCACCACATGAGGTCCTCACCTCCGCCGGACCACCACCTGAGGCCCTCACCTCTGCCGAACCACCGCCTGACGCCGTTGCTTCGCCGGACCACAATTGAGGCCCTCACTTACGCCAGACCACTGCCTGACGTCGTTGTTCCGTCGGACCACCGCTTGAGGCCCTCACCCCCGCCAGACCACCACGTGACGCCGTTGTTCCGCCGGACCACCACTTAAGGCCATCACCTCCGCCGAACCACCGCCTGGCGCTGTTGCTCCGCCAGACTACCACTTAAAGCCCTATGCTCCACCATGTAAGGCACGGATTTCCACTGGACCACCTCCTGACGCCCAGATTTCTTCCGGTCCCCCACTTGACATCGAGAGTCAGGGGCGGATCCAGCTTCTTTTTTTAGGGTGGGCAAAAAAAAAATTTGTGAGGTATGGACAAATATACTTAGGATTGATAAAAGTATGGCAAAAAAATTTTTTTAGGGGGGGCAAAATGTCCAAAATACCCAAAATATTTCAAAATCTCCCCTCTAAATACTTTTTTTAGGGTGGGCATTTGCCCACCCTAAGCCATGGGTGGATCCGCCCATGCCGAGAGTTATCATGAAGTACCGCTCTCCCACTACGGTGTTTCAAACTCCTATTTCCTGCCGACTACGGTCTTCCCGACCTCCGTCGCTTACTATGGTCACTCCGACCTCTATCACCAGACAACGGTCTTTTAGACCCCAGTCTCCTGCCAACAGTAGTCTTTCATACTCCTATCTCCTGTCGACTACGGTTCTCTCGACCTCCCTCGCCTACTATGGTTACTCCGACCTCCATCACCACACAACGATCTTTCTGACCCCAATCTCCTACCAACTAAGGTCTTTCGAACCCCGGTCTCCTGCCGACTGCGGTCCTTCTGATCTCCATCGTCTACTACGGTCGTTCCGACCTACATCGCCAAATAATGGTCTTTCTGACCTCTGCGGACTGCGATCCTTCCGACTTCCGTAGCCTCCAATGGTATTTCCGACCAAATAAACATGTCTATGTTGATTATTGTAACTCCCACCATGTAATGCGCTCTATATGACGTACATCGGGCCAAGGTCTTCTCCCTAAGAAGGGCCTCAATTGTAATCGATTGCAAATACTAGTGGATTCATTCAAACTGGGCCAGGCCCCGTGGTTTTTCCCCCTTTTCAGGGGTTTCCACGTAAAAACTATGGTGTCTCTTATAAATGCTGCACCCTCTCTGACTTATCTGATTGTGTGCTGGATCCTCGTACAATGCTAAGATATTAAACTTTATAATTCTCTACCGCCGCGAATACTCCATGACGCAACAAATGTTAAGTACTATATTAATACTAATTATGTGCATTGGTAAGATGTATAAGAATGGTTGATCCATGTCAGTTATAAAATTATTATTTTCATATAACAAAATAATAAACACATCAACATGATCATTATCCAAGTACTGATCAATAAGTAACTAATCAATATCAACTCTCGATACCACGATGTTACCATAAGTAAATATAGGGTCATCCCTGAAAAAAATGATAAGTTCAGTATAAGCGCAGTACAAGCGCAGCAAAATTGCAATAAAAACATTTTGAAAGTGCAACAAAAGCTAAGCTAAAGCATAATTAAAAAGAATATACTTGAACTTACTTGTAATAAAACTTTTTGAAGCATTCATTTATAAATAATCGCTTTTCAGGACTAAGGAATTTTTTCCTTCATATTCCATTATGGTGTATGTAGGACGAGGTGAGACTTTAACTGATTCAACACAAAAACTTTATGTAAACTTTTGTAGGTTTTTTGGGTTTTGGGGGCAACACTGGTGGGAGGTTTATGTACATATTGAATAGATGAATATGAAGTAGATGGAGGAGTTTTTTCAAGATCTAATTTACATTGGAGATAATGGTTAATGAGCTTATATTGAAGATAATCGACCTTTGGTTCAAGTTGATCTAAATTTTCTTCAAGTTGATCAATCTTGTTGCCCATATTTTCTTGAATTGTACTGCAAACTTTTTTGATGATTGCCAATTTATTTTCAACACTAGCCAAATTCTCACCTTGAGCTAGTGGGGGTCTTGATGGGTTGTATGAGGGAGGGCTTTTTCGTGGTCTTGAGGGATTTTGATCTAAATTTTCTTTAATGTTGGTGAGTGGATTTGGTCAGAAGATTTATGAGGAGGTTGATGAGGAGATTTAATATGGAGGTTATTAATAGCAGTAAGTTATTATTTGCATTTTTTATTTCCTCTTGAGTAACAGCCTGTTGGACATGAAAAATCTGCATGGAATTTACATAAATATTTGTAAATTTATAGGATATGAATCACTTTATATTACAGTAAACTACGCTTTTATTGTGCTTTTTTCCTATGCTTTTGTTGTACTTTTACTGTGCTTTATTGTGCTTTTACTGTGCTTTTGTTGATATTTCTTCTATTTAACTTATCTTTCATTTAAAACACATTCTTATACATTACTCGCATGTTTCTTTTTCATGTTAGCAAATAAATTGATTGTTTTTTTTGCTAAATAGAAAATATATGTATTGACTCCCCATCTTAAATCATGGTACTTAGGTCTATTTACAATGAAGTGCTCAAGAACCATACATGCATTAGCAATGACAAGTAATATTATATTATGAAATAACACAGTGAAAAAAGCGCAGCAAAGGCGCAACAAAAGAGCAGCAAAATGAAAGCGCAATGAAAGGTTTATCCTCTCTTTTCTGACATTTCAATCTTTTCGAAATACCAACAAAATCAACTATTTACATCATTGAATAGAAAAAAAATCATTGAATAAAAAAGTTTACCTAAACACTGTGCTAGCACATATGAAAACCTAGAAAAAATAGGGAAGAAAACAATACATAGTGAAAGCACAATAAAGGCAGAACAAAAGGGTACCTTTTTTTAGAACAAAGATGACAAACTTGTGCAAACCGGTTACGTCCTGGAGAATGCCAAATAACCCTAAAAGCAACATCTGGAGAACCGGACGTAAAGAGAGAAGATGAAATGAGAAAAACTGGGCACCGTAAAACTGTTGGGTGAAAATTAAAATGCTCCATTTCGCATCTTTCAGCATTCAAATTTTTAGAATCGGTCAGATAAGTCAGGTCGCTTGGACTAACAAGACATAAAATAAAATGATTTATTAAAAAAAATTACATAAATGATACAAGTGGTATCATTTTTTATTGGCACTAGGAGTTGAGTTAAGGTTACTTCCGGTCTCCGCACTGAATAATTTGCCCTTCCATGACCTAGGTCTGTATCCCTCCCCGCTCCCCCTCTGCTCAAAGCTGCTCATTTCTTCTGAACCTCGGCACTCGGCAGCAGCCATTGGAAGAAGAAGAAGAAGAAGATAACAGTCTCTGGACCAGGAAACGATTCCTTATGATCCATCTTAGAAATCTCTCCGGTTAGCTGCTCTAACTAATCCGAAATGAGTGTTTCTTCCATTATTTTACCTTTTTGATATGAAATTTCGATTCGCAGGGCATGGCCGACGGGTGCTACCTGGGTTGTTGGGCCACAGGCCGTACTCCGCGGACACGGCGGAGTACGCGCGGAGAAACTATGCTAACAACGTCTCTGAGTACAATACTGTTATCGGATCTCTCATCGCCCAACGAAGGTGAGCTTTCATTTCTTCACCTTCTCCGTTTCACTTTCCTCTTCGCGGCATTTTCCACTTGAAGTCTATATGGGAAATGCTGGTCCAGGGGAAACTTACTCCGGGATGTTTATGATGACATGATGCTCGATGCCGTCCAGCCGCTGAGGGACACTTTCCACTTGCTCATCGTTGGAGCAATGAAGGGAAGTCGCTTACAGGACGCCTTTTTCTTCCGAGACGAGATGAAAGCCATGGGCTTGCCGCCAGATGTTAGCTTTGATTCTCTTCCATCCCTCCTTTCCCTCCAGTCCAACCTATATAACCGATCCTTTCTTCTCTATGCAGGTTAATCTCTACAACTTCTTGATATCAGCATGTGGTAGAACCAAGAATTCTGCCACAGCCATTAAGGTTACGCTACCGCCCTTCCTGTTTTATACTCATTTGTTATTATCTGGATTTTTTATGAATGCTTCATGTGATGTCTGACATTTGAATTATGTGGAAAATGAAGCTTTTGGAGGAGATGAAGAAGCACGAGGTTAAACTGAAAGGAGAGACTTACATTTGTCTGCTCAATGCCTGTGCGGCAACGGGACGAACCGATCTAGTGTATGCTGTTTGATTGAGGTTCTATACTTTATTTATTTTTATAATATGTTCAAAATTTGGAGGAGCTTTGAATAATTGCTCAAGAAATAGTGCATTTCAAGGTTTTTTCTTGTTAACATTGCATCAACTAATTATTTAGCCTTCTTGATTAAACTCCCTGCCTTAGAAAGAGCAAGTTTATTTTATTATTTGAGTGTTTTAAATGTTGTTCATGTTTTCGATAGTTTTTTTTTTCTTGATTTCCAATTAACCTATGAAGCTCAATTTTCAACCTTTTTTGATACATATCAGTTGCCATAGCTGTTAACCTATCCTAGCCCTGTAAATTATGGAAGCATAAGCTATAGCTGAAATTATATCAGCAACACATGAGACTGCAAAATTGTGTTTTCGAGTCCATGGTTTTGAGTCATTGCAAAATATATAGATGGCCTTACTGAATCATCAATTAAACTTGACTTTTAAAAATAAAGAGTTCATATTTTTATGATGAAAAAGGTGCGGGAAACTTTCAGATTCTGAATGAGGTGTCCAAAAGCTTGTTTGGTTGCACGGAAGAAGTGGGAGGTTATACCTCTTCGGCTATTAGGTTGATAAGGGAAAAAGAGAGATTACTTCTTAAGCAAAAAGTAATTTAGATGATTCTTTATCATTAACTTATCGCTCATATACTCTGAGGTCATTTTTAGAAGTAATTAAGTGTGATAACTTTTACCTCTCCCTAAAACAACAATTCCATTCACAGATGCACAAAATATTTATCTTCATACATGCACACAAATAATATTTTTTAATAAAATATATTTGACGTACATGAATATTATACACATAATACTAAGAATTAGTTATATATAGAATTATTCTATTAATAATAGTTTAGATTATAGATGATAAAATATACTTAATGATAATCTATTATTAATTTCGTATCTATAGATTTTGTTACAAACTATTAAAATAACAAATATATATATTTACCAATTTTTTGTTTGTAATTATTATAATGCATAAATATATTACATTACAATTAATTTTTGAAAAGTTGTTTATAATTTTTAAGACATTGTATTGTATTTGTTTAGATATTTACATAAACAAAAATGCAAGACGAAGAGGAGGGTCCATAAATATGAATGGAATGTTTAAAGAATGTTCAGAGCAACAAGCATGCCCATAGGAAGTTGGCATGGAAGATGTTATCTCAATATCCTGTTTTGACATGCATTTGGATATTTCCAAAGTCTGGGGGCGAGGGATGAAAAAAAAAACAGGAGTTGACTTATTATATTGTGAGTCCAACTTTTCGAAGGCATTACATTTACTTTAATGATTTTGGCGTGGACTATATCTTATTGCACTTGAAAAGTTTAGTCTCCTTTTCTTGTTCTTTTTTGATTTCAGTGATTGAACATGATTACTATGAATTATATATCAAAATATATCAAACAATATGTAAATGCATTAAATTAAAATAATAAAAAGCTGGTATTATAATTTTAATTATTTATATAATAACTATATTTAAGTAGTATGAATGTATAGAAGGCAAAGCAAAAGTAGGTTAACTGCCTATGGGATGGCTCACAGTGTAATGAGCAGCAATCATGACCATACAAACTTGGCACAGAACTCATTCTCGTGATAGCAAGATTTTTTTTCTTTTTCAATTGTAATCAAAACTGGATGGAATTTTGCAACTTGGAATGGGAAGACGAATTAGTTGACATAATAATTAGAAGTATAGATTTCTTGTTTTTAAAAACTAAATAGAATGTAGATAAATGTAAGAACATTAGGGAAGTTTTTATGTTACTATTTGTTAGAAATGTGAATGATAGCATTGGGGTTGGGATGCTAGGGAATAAGGAGTTGAAGGATATAACTACTGAGATGAATAAATTGTGATATATTGAATGCTATTAAGTTTATTATTGATTTGGACATTATAATTGTAGTTAATGTTTGCCCTCTCCATGATGAATTTGAAGATACTTTAAAAAATCAATTTTGAGAAGGGATGAATGAATTATTACTACGCATGCTTGAGGATAAAATAATATTTTGTTAGTGATGATTTAAATGGATAGATGTGTTTTAGTAGGCTAAGCTATGATTGACCTCATGGTGTTTATGAAACAAGAATAGAAATGCAATGGGAGAAGCTTACTTGATTTCACAATAGCTTGTGATCTTGCAATAACATACTTTAAGAAATGAAAATATTACTTTATTAATTTTGAAATGGAATTGCCAAATCACATGTAATTCTTTATTTATTTAAAAGAAAAAATGCATTTTACAGATATTTTAAAGCAATTCTAAGGGTATGTTTGACCACACAACATGCAATAATTATGGATGTGTATCTTAGTAATAAAAGAAATAGGGAAAAATATCAAAATGGTCCCTCAACTCTTTGTGAGGGACCAAAATGGTCCCTAACTCTTTTAAGGGACCAATGTGGTCCCTCTTAGGGACCAATGTGATCCCTCAATTCTTTAAAATGGAATATTTTTGGTCATAACATACAATTTTGGAGTTAATGGTGTTAAATGTAAAGGTATTTTGGTCATTTTTTAATTAAATATTTATTTAATGTAATTTTCATGTGATTATAAGTTTTTTTTTAAAAATTAAATGTTTCTTTAATTAAAAAAAATATATCTAGTTTAATTTTTAA
>NW_021318595.1:2711507-2715006 GCF_001605985.2 Dendrobium catenatum
CGAGTCGTCGTACTCCCAGTCTGGATCGTAGAAAGTGGAGCGGAGAATGTCGATTTCCCCTTGGGCGTTGTAGGCGAGGCCGTGGTCGACCTCAGGGTTGGGAACTTTTATTTGGTCCGGTGAACGGACGTAGAGCTACGCTCGGCCGGCACTTAGATCGCGCCACGTAGCAGGCACAAAACCACGTATTTGTCGATTTTGCTTGGCAATAACGAGAAATACCATTATGTGAAGGCAATTACCGAGCAATATCGAGTAATACCGAGCAATACAGAGCAATACCGAGTTTTTTCTAGAAAAACTCGGTATTACTTGGTATTCGTCTTCACAGAGCGGTATTTCTCTTTATTGCCAAGCAATACCGAGCAAATACCGAGTAACTTAGTGGTGACCGCACGTAGAGCTACGTCCGGTCACCGGACGTAATAATTGTTCCAAGGTTGGCCATACATGCTTCCCTCAAAGTGTGTGAGCAAGCAAGTTGGGAAGAGGGGAGGAGAAAAGTAGGGGATGAGGGAGAGGAGGAGAGTCGGCGGTTTGGGTTAAGGGGATCGAGAAGGGGGAAATTAGGATGAGGGCTAGGGGAATTTGTTTAAGTGGAAACTAATTTCAGGTTTAAGTGGAATTGGAGGGAAATCGGATTTGAAATTAAATTCAAATTCAAGTGGGGTGAGGGCTTCAATAGGAAAACAAATTAAAAAGCCCATTAAAGGGGGCCGGCGGCTTCATAGGGGGAGAGAGGGATTATGGAGAGAGTTTTGGGAGTTTCCAAATAGATTTTTGTAGACTAGGAAAGTAAATAAGAAATCCAATTTAATTTATTTTAAATTGGATTCATGATACAAACTTTCCTTATTTCGATTTTTTTAAATAAGAAAATTATAGGAAGGGAGTTATGATTGCTTGCGCTTGAGGTGGTGGAATTAGGGGGGATTTGGGTGGGGAGGATGGACGGCGGTGGAAGGGAAGGGAGAAGCCGGCGAGTGGGGTGTGAAAGAGAAGAAAAGAAAAATAAAATGAATTAAACCACGAGCCCCAGACTCTTCCAATGACTGGTGGGTATTGCGCTTGCTCTCACCTTGAGCTCTCTCTCCCTTCTCTTTAGTGCTCACACAACAAGGAGAAGAAAACACATAAAATTTTCATTATCAAATCATCATCCTCTTACAACATATAAGACCGCTATATGTAGGTCTCAAACATAAAAAAAAAAAGAAAAAAATACATAAATGCCGTCTGAGCTACAATAACAAAACACTTCCCCATAAGGGTAAATTCGGAAAGCAACAAAACTAAATAAATCATAAAGAAATGCATGAAAAGTAGAGGCGCTGAATCGTAGCCGTCGATCTACGATTCTGTCGTCGGTACACATGTCTGACTCTCTGAATGATGTCCTTATCATTTCCCCTTCCAATGTGACATCTAGAACTGTAAGAATTTGGGGAACTTTTTTTGCTCACATGCTGTACTATATGATAGACAATCAATGAGTTCCAAATCATATGACAGATGACATGTGCCACATGGCGGGTACACTTATCATTTCTTTTTTTTTAAAGCTTACACGCAGGGAGGTACTGAATAGGACCAACTTCTTAAGCATGATTTTTGATCATATAAAAATGATGTAATGGTTTTCATGCATTAAATGAAAAGCAACCCATCTATCATTTTTTACTTTCCCAGTGTGGGTCTCCGAAAGGATTCTTCTTATGGGGTTCGAATGCAAAGGGTAGGACCGCACTATCCTGTAGGATAAAATGATCGTAGGCCTTTACACTCGACACAAGCAGGCCAATTGAAGAGCAGATGGAGTCATACATAAGATTAGCCATGGAGGATAGCGGCTTTCACCTACACACCTCGATGGATAATAATATATATAGCCCAAAAGTTACGAGATTTCCCCCATTCGATACATGAGCTCGAATGGGATTTATTTGATGTGGGGATCAGTCTCCCATGGGCGCAAGCCCCCGTGATTAATTACATCCTTGGTTTTGACCTAGGAAAACTCTCGATTAAGGATAGTGTATTATTCTCTTCTTAATTTGGTGAACAGAGAAAGTTCCTAAGTTCTATTCGAAGAAAATGAACTCTTCTCTTTACTCTTAGTGATGACTAGACCTTTTTAGATGAATAAAGATATGATTAAAATTTTGAGTTTAAAAGATCAGAGATTAGATTACTATCCTAAGAGAAATGACATACTCAGAATTTATCTAAGATAAAGAGAGACACACTGAGGGGTGTACAACTTGGGCTTATACTTACCTGGAGTGAGCTGCCAGCTAACATCATAAGCACAACCAATCATTCTATATATGTACAAGATAGGAAGACTCTATCTTAAGGAATCAATGATTTATAATTTAAAAGGTTTAAATCAGAGACTTTGTAATATGCAAAGGAATATACCTAGCGCCTTGTATGATGCATGAAACAAATGCATAAGTAAAAATATCCTTAGATCTATTGACGTAATGCATGCATGTAAGTAAGGTGTAATGTGAAGCCAAGTGTGTAAAAATGCATGCATGACATCCAGAGTACAAAAAAGATAAATAAACAAACCAAGGATACCCTCCAAGCAAGGTACCCGCATTACATCACAATAGAAAACCATCATAACGGTGCCCACTTCGTGTGGGAAAACAACGATGCCCATGGCACAAATAGGTGGCCTACATAACTGGCCTAAATGACCCTAATGGTCTCTAAGGCTCACAGAAGATTTGGGGGGGCCCAAAACCGAGAGAAAAATGAAACATCCTAGCGATGCCCACTTCGTGTGGGAAAAATAACGATGCATATAACACGAATGGGTGAGTCTACACTACAGGCCTAAAGTGACCATAAGAGTCTCTAGGGCTCACAGAAGGGGGCAAGCTTTGACCTATAGGGCCAAAGCTTTATTAGTGTACTAACCTATGATCGGCTACCTAAACATACTAGAATAGCTATTAACAAGATGTGTGTGATGTTTAGCAGTTTCGATATATAATTAGGAGTTTGTTTTACAAGTTGCAGAGATTATACCTGACTGTGGCGCGGCCACTTAAAAGCTCTTAAGCAAATGATATCACTTGATTCTCGACCGTGCAAGACCCGATGTACGTCGCAAAATAAAATAAAAGAGAAATATACATATGAGCGTAGATGTCATTCAGAAAAGAAATACAAATAAAAATATAACTAACATGAAATTTAAGATTAGCATTTATAAAACATGTACATGTTATTGCTAGAATACAAAATAATATGCAAGTTCTCTAATTTGGCAAGAGTAATTAACATTGAATAACAAAACAAATCATCGGCCTA
The DNA here is from genome assembly GCF_001605985.2 of Dendrobium catenatum. Taxonomy (NCBI): domain Eukaryota; kingdom Viridiplantae; phylum Streptophyta; class Magnoliopsida; order Asparagales; family Orchidaceae; genus Dendrobium; species Dendrobium catenatum. The sequence goes on from NW_021318595.1 coordinate 2,714,835, forward strand.
ACCTAGAGCTAGAAGTTGCGTCCTAACAAACAAGTCTATGTGTGTGTAGCAGGCTGTGTAGTTTTTGATGTTTTATGTAGGATGATTTAGTTAAAGTTGTTTGTATTTTTGATTTGTTAAAGGGCCAAAAGAGAAATTTTAGTTTGAGTTTAAATATTAATGTCTTAAGGTT